>NC_051861.1:85507022-85759522 GCF_015732765.1 Culex quinquefasciatus | reverse complement strand
TGAAAAAATCCATTTGTATAAACATAACTGAAAGCTGTAAAGCAGTTTTGCAATATGATGATATTAAATTCAATCGAGTGATCAATTCCACAACACCCTGCCACTTAATAACACACATTTAGCTTCAATCATTAAGTTTTTTCAAACATTTGTTGAGTCCGTCAATCTCTGCTCAAATGCCATTTCTACGGCTGCCAAATGTCTGCCATCGTAGCAGAAAATTGTGTTAAAACAGCAAAACTTTTAGTTAGACACTCTGCTTGAAAGAAAGTTTAACTCAATGTTGAACTTTCAATTTCTCGATTACTTTGTCAATCTCTGATGACACAGAGATCCAGTTCCAATAATGCGAACCACACTTTCCAATAATGAAAAAAAATCCGTTAAAATAAAAGAAAGTGTTTAACCTTTCATCGCCCGCAATCGCAAACAGATATCGCGTAAATTACTTTTTAATATTTCAATTTGATCGCTAAATGAAGGAGAAAATTGGCGCCCCTTCAACTCGTCGCCTTTCCCATCTTGAGAGTTTTTTTTCAGCAACAGTTCCTTCCTTCGATTCTCGATTAGTTGCGGGGGAAGACGAACGGCTTTTTTTCCTGTCCTGAAATTGATACTGGCTGATAAGTTACGAGATTTTTTTCTTCTCTGTCCTCGACGATCCTTTAAAAACAATGGAAGCAAATTTACATCTCACTGCACGCCAAATGGAGGGATTTTTTTCTTTTTCAGTCAAAAAAAAAAAAAAAACACAAAATCCTGAAGAGCAGATCATTAATTACAAATTTACGCCTCTCGGCACAGGATTATGCACGGTTCCTTAAGTCGAACGAACCTTCTCCTTAGTGAGTGTGCCAAAAGGACATGACACCGAAGGACCGGAGGGGAACGGGCCGCTTGATGGTTTCTAATGACTCATGATGGTTCTTGATGGAAAACAAAGCCGTTTTCCGGGGATGATATTTTTTCTTTCTCTTCACGGATAATGTAAAAGTGAGTGCGTGCACGTTAAATGGATATTTAATTCAATTATCACCTCTGATGGTTTTGGCGAGGGAGCTGCCAAGACTATTAATATCAATTTTTTTAAAACGAACCATGTGTGATGACAGCCCAGGAAGCAAAAGAATTGCACCCCATGGCACGGTGTGCGGCTAATCTGATTAGGGTTCCACGTGGATTCGGACGTGCGTTCTGCCAATAATCAAATTAAGGAGCTCCGAATGTGTATCGTCACTTGCTTTGATTGGATTTCTGCCAACAAGGAAGTTACAAGAAAAAACAAAATTTCGGAAACCATTTTCCTGATCACTGTCGGTCACGGTAAACTTCGTTGACAGTTGTGGTGAACAACAAAAACGATGACAGTTTACGGATTCACCCCTTTTCAAGCACTCCTCATGTGGGATGTTAGGAGGGAAATTTTATGTTTATTCATTTAATAACTTACTTTTGTGGTTTCACGTGGGTACTGAAAAGAAATCTGATATATTCGTGACACTAAGTTTATTGATTTTCATTACCATAAATATAAAGCATTCATTATATGAATTTGTGAACTATCGATAAAATTTTGTCCAAATCGGTAAAGGTCGAGTCCAAAAGGGTACTAATTTGTCATGGAATGCCCCTAATCTATAAACCCCTCAAGATTTTCAAAGTAATTTTTGTATCAGATCCTTTCTAAATACCTCACAACTATCACCGATAAAATAAACTCGCATCCACTTCTTTCCGGAAGATCTGTTCCAATCCATCTTACTAAAGAGCGTGATACTGGGAATGAATCTGGAAAATGAAAAACCCAGAATGACAGCATAACTTGGTAATGTTGGGTGGGTGTCCCCCTCCCATGTGAATAGTGTTTGTACTCTCAATGTAACATCTTATTTATACAAATGCTTGACATAAAAGCACCCCTACCCGCGTAGATGGAAACCCCCGCGTGAAAAGAACTACTCTTCTTTGAGCAGCAACATCGCCGATACGGGGAGGGCTGAAGTAGTTTGGTAGCTTCTGTAAGAGTAAAATTATGCTTTTGCTGCGCCTTTTGCACTCTTGTCGTTCTTTTCTGTTTTCTCTCTATCTGTGTGATGATATGATGAAAAGTCCGAAACGAATTGCAAATGGACTGGAGAACTAAGATCTATTTGGACGACGGTGAAAAAAAAAAGTTGTGGAAAAGAAGACGTCGTTAAACGGGACCGTAAAGGAAGCGAATCGGACTTGGGCACTTTCGGGATGACATTTTGCTTATTTTACTTGGCTTTTTTTTGGAGGGTAGTCATTCCGACAAGTTAGAGGTCTGTTTACGCATTTTTTATCGCAAATACCGAAATGAATATATTTTTTAAATAATCGCTATATAAATAACGTACACGGAGAAAAAAGTGTTCCGAAAATCGTGAACAAGCGTTCATGAAAATGAGAACCACGAACAAAGTGTTCAAATTCCATGGTACGTTTTTCAAAAACGTACCATGAGATTTGAACACTTTGTTCGTGGTTCCCAATTTCATGAATGCTTGTTCACGATTTTGGCAACTCATTTTCCTCCGTGTAAAGGAGGTTTTAGACTATGACACGATTTTGGGAACTCTTTTTTCTCTGTGTATGTATATGCATTTTTCTCAATTTTCGTTGTTTAGTATTCTGATTTCAAATATGCAACATGATGTTTTTTTTCAATTTTTCATAAGATTGCGCAGATATTTATTTAAACTTATTTATTTCCAGATATTTCAGGAAATCCACATAAGGTGCCCAGAATATGAGTCCTTTTTTATCAAAACCATGCTTCTAGAGCTATTTAAGGAATCTAGGCAAAATATGAGCAAAATCGGTCAACATTCGGGTGACAAGAAAAATTTAATTGCTTGATTCTTTAGTTAGGCAAAAATGAATTCAATACATTCACGAAAACGACTAAGAATTTTGGTGGCAGGTGGCGCAGGTCTCGTCAAAAATTGTGACAGTCAAGTGTGAGATTCTTGTAGGAGATTCAATTCTCTACAACTTTGTCGGAAAGTTCACGAAGTTCGGAGTTGCCGCCAAAATCATGAAACGGTTTTGGAATTTATTGAATTCATTATTGTCTAACTAAAAAATCAAGTCAAGGGATATCTCCAGAGATTTTTCAAAATTTACAATTTTTCTTGTCACTGCAGCGACCTCAAATTTAAATCATTAAATTTGTCCATTTTTCGAACCTCACCACAGTTCTGACCATGCGCGCTTACGCAAGCATAAATAATTTTACCCGTCGACTCGCGTTGCGCGACAAATAATTAAGCTTATGTACAGGTGTGGATCATGAGTCATCCTCACCTGAAAAGCCCTTTATTAATTTTCGCCAATTTTTAGGCAATCAAAAAAATGGTTAAGCTTTCAATTATGAATGTGCGATGTTATTCCACAGGGGAAATTGAAGGTGTGGCTTAACCAAATTCATTGGCATGTTTGTTCAATGGAGAATTCGACCTTCTCATTATTGACTTACATTTTTGAGAATATTTGAGGAACATTATTTTGATATTCCAATAACATAATTTAAAGTTTCACGACAATGGTTCGAACCCATGACTTCCGATTTTGAGGTGTACTCACTACACCATACGGAAAGTCATGAAGAATTGCAGAGGTCTGCACAATTTAATTCATGAGGTTCATCGATGCTTCTCATCGGAACGGACAACTTTTAGTAGAACAAAATTTAGTAGAGTTTTCGGGGACTGACTATAAAAACCCCAAAATTCTTGAGGAGGGCAGTTAGTTCCAGGATTAGTTCCAGTCAGTTCCAGCCAGCTCAACTCCAGTCCAGTTCCAGTTCCAGAAGAAGCCCCAGACCAGCCGGACCCGCCAGCAGCCACCAGTAGCAGAGGCCCCAGTCCAGCCGGACTTAGCGGTGGAGGCCGCAGTCCGCCGGGACTTAGCAGCCGTGAAGAGTCCGCCGGGACTTAGCTGCCGTGAAGAGTCCACCCGGGACTTAGGAGTTCGGGAGTCTGGCATGGCTCGGCGTAGAGATCTGGAGGACAAGTCTGGCTTCAACATAGAGAACTCGACGAAGATCTTAATGCAAAGTGATGTGATCGTGCGCGTAAAAGTTAAGAGTGTTACCGAAAAAAATGTAATCTTTAAAAAGTGTAATAGACAAACAAGTGAAGTTTACTGATCTGTTTTGACTCTGCAAGTAAATATCACAAAAATCCTGAAAGCCTAAAACCGCTCGGGCCGTTCATCACCCTAATGTGGACCGATTATGCTCATATTTGGCCCAGATTCCGGGGAGTATCTGTTATGTCGATTTTTTTGTCATCCTAGTCAACATATACGGGTAATTCTCTACCAACTCACACGAAATCGGGAAAAGTTGCCCCGACCCCTCTTTAATTTGCGTGAAACTTTGTCTTATGGGGTAACTTTTGTCCCTAATCACAAATCCGAGGTCCGTTTTTTGATATCTCGTGACGGAGGGGCGGTACGACCCCTTAAATTTTTGAACATGCGAAAAAAGAGGTGTTTTTCAATAATTTGCAGTCTGAAACGGTGATGAGATAGAAATTTGGTGTCAAAGGGACTTTTTTGCAATTCCGTCGTGAAACTACTTACTATTCCTGTCATTCTTGAACGACGAAACCGCCTACTTTTCTCTACCAAAAATAACAGAATCGAATAGCAACACATTTCAAAATAAATGCTGAAAAGTTCTACTTTTCAGCACTGAAATGGGTGCTGAAAAGTTGAACTTTTCAGCACTTGTTTCGAAAAGTAACACTTTTCAACATTTTTTTGATTTAAACGATTTATTGACAAAATACATGAAAATTCGACTTACAATATCACTCAATAAGTGTTTTTTGAAATTGCAAAAAATGTTGTATGGAACTCGTTGCAAAATTTGATTTTTTCAGCACTCGTCGTATTTATCCAACTCGGTGAACCTCGTTGGATAAATGTACGACTCGTGTTGAAAAAATTCTCTTTTTGCAACTTGTTGCATAAACTACTATTATGTAAAATTAGACGCCCGATTTAATGACGTACTCAGAATTCCGAAAAAACGTATTTTTCATCGAAAAAAACACTAAAAAAGTTTTAAAAATTCTCCCATTTTCCGTTACTCGACTGTAAAAAAATTTGGAACATGTCATTTTATGGGAAATTTAATGTTCATTTCGAATCTACATTGACCCAGAAGGGTCATTTTTTCATTTAGAACAAAATTTTTCATTTTGAGATTTCGTGTTTTTTCTAACTTTGCAGGGTTATTTTTTAGAGTGTAACAATGTTTTACAAAGTTGTAGAGCAGACAATTACAAAAATTTTGATATATAGACATAAGGGGTTTGCTTATAAACATCACGAGCTATCGCGATTTTACGAAAAAAAAGTTTTGAAATAGTAGTTTATGCAACAAGTTGCAAAAAGAGGTTTTTTTCAGCACGAGTTGTACATTTATCCAACGAGGTTCACCGAGTTGGATAAATACGAAGAGTGCTGAAAAAATCAAGTTTTGCAACGAGTTCCATACAACATTTTTTGCAATTCCAAAAAACACACACTGAGTGAAATTTTATGTGAAATTTTCATGTATTTTGTCAATAAATCGTTTAAATCAAAAAAATGTTGAAAAGTGTTACTTTTCAAGTGTTGAAAAGTTCAACTTTTCAGCACCCATTTGAGTGCTGAAAAGTAGAACTTTTCAGCATTTATTTTGAAAAGTGTTGCTATTCGATTCTGTTATTTTTGGTACAGAAAAGTAGGCTATTTCGTCGTTCAAGAATGACAGGAAAAGTTAGTAGTTTCACGACGGAATTGCAAAAAAGTAACTTTTTGCGTTTCTCTTTGTTTCGTCGTCCGTGTCTGTCGCGGGTGACCATGAACGGCCATGATCGATGACGACCAACTTTTTCAAAACTTTTTTTCGTAAAATCGCGATAACTCGTGATGTTTATAAGCAAACCCCTTATGTCTATATATAATTTTTTTTGTAATTGTCTGCTCTACAACTTTGTAGAACACTACTGTTACACTCTAAAAAACAACCCTGCAAAGTTAGAAAAAACACGAAATTTTAAAATGAAAAATTTTGTTCTAAATGAAAAAATTACCCTTCTTGGTCAATGTAGATTCAAAAAGAACATTAAATTTCCCTTGAAATGGCATGTCCCAAAAAATTTTACAGTCGAGCAACGGAAAATGGTAGAGTTTTCAAAACTTCTGAGAACGCCGTCAAATCGGGCGTCTAATTTTACATAAAAGTCCATTTGACACCGAATTTCTATCTCATCACCGTTTTAGGCTGTAAATTATTGAAAACACCTCTTATTTCGCATGTTCAAAAATGGAAGGGGTCGTACCGCCCCTCCGTCACGAGATATCAAAAAATGGACCTCGGATTCGTGATCAGGAACAAAAGTTACCCCCACGACAAAGTTTCACGCAAATCTAAGAGGGGTCGGGGCAACTGCTGTGTGAGTTGGCGGATAATTACCCTGATAAAAAGTTAGGAAGGCATCAACCACATATGTGGATTAACTTAGTTTTCTATAAAGATTTTTCGAAATTCTCGTTCGGCCCTATACCAACTACACTTTTTATGTTTTTTTCTTATGTTTGTCAATAGAACACAACGTTGACGTTTATCTGACCAGTAGAAGCCAAAAAAGAAACGCTCTCTGATGCTTTTAAACAGCAAACGAGGTTCATTAGCTTTTGAGGTTTTACCATTCTTGCTGCAACGATTCCTTTGTACGGTGAGAGTAATGGTGTAATGAGGACGATGTATGTCTGAAAACAGAACCTTTTATCGTATAGAAATGGGTAATTGTAGCCTCAGGAGATGCTTGTTAAGTTATGTTTACAAATATTTAAATAGTTTAGCCTAACTCCAGGCAAATGATTTGCTGTGCGTCAACGCTAGTCGAACTCCCGGCGTAACAGCCGTACTGAAAAAAAAAAACAAAACCAACAGTTTGGCTCATTAATCACGCGGGACTGACTTGTCAAACACTTGGTCACTTTCCCTCGCGGAGAGCTTCACGGCGGATGTAAAAATGTTACGCCCGCGCGTCGAAACAAATTGTTAATTATGTTCGTCCTTGTCTAAGTTTTCCTTTTCGTGCTTCGCTTTTTTTTCATCCTTGACACAAGAAAAAAGGATCATAATTTCAAGGATCAATGCCATCTCGTTTCGCTCCTCGAGTGCGTCATCATCTTGTCTGTTTAGTTTTTTTGAGACACTTTTTCATCAAACCTTTTTCTCTTGGTCGCGAAAATCGATTGTCATAATTGTTATTTTCCTTTTCCACTTTTTTACTTCGCTTGTTTTGTTGCTTTGTTATCATTAGTTTTTGCTCCTCTTTTTGGTCACTTTTTTTTTCTTAAAATAAAAAAAAGCCAATTCACAATTCTTTCGCGGTGGCGTTTTGTTTCTTCACTGTTAATTGATTATTGTTTGAACAGGACTTTTTTCTCCTTTCGTTTCCTTTTTCAAGCATCACTGAAGCAACAACCAAAAAAAAACATACTATTTCATTTATCATTTAATTGTGTTGTCTTTTGCCTTTATGACACTGCGCGCCGGGGACCAAATGGAAAAATTTCCGAAGCGCGATAAAAATTTGTCTTTGCGTTTTTTCCTGCACCCTTGCTTAGAAAAATCGACGACTTCGCGGCGGGTGTGACAGTTTGGCGTTGTTTCTTTTTTTTTCTCCAAATTTTCATTTGGCAGATGCGAGGCATCCCGTGGAAAAATGTGCCATTTGACACGACTATAATGAGTAATGATGCCGTGTTTGTGCTGCTTTGAAAATCATTAATAACTTTTTTTTCAACTTCCATGGGTTTCCTTTTTAGTGTTTTGAAGAAATCACTCGGCTTCTGGTATGAGCGGAATTATGATTTGACGAATGCTACAATTAAAATTCTCGCTTTCAAACTGAACAAATTAGAATCGACAGCTTCTTTTTGACATAATTTGAATATTTTGACGCCTGAAGGTAGACTTCTTTGTATGACTTCGACCAGCAAATATAATTGGCCATTTTTACAACAAGCCTTCCGCACTTTCTCCTTCTTTTAACTTTTTGTTTCGCAATAAACGACAATAAATTTACATGTAGAACATTGTCGCGGCCATAAATAATTGAATTAAGATTATCTTCTTTTATTGCAGTTGTGTCCTTTCCACCACCATCGATCCCAAAATTGTCATCGGCTTGTTATATGTGTGTTCCGTGGTGGTACACACTCACACATGGGTCGAGCAGGGGGGTTTCGCAATTTTCTTCGCCGTTTTTCGCTTGTTAGCAGCAGTTCAAAAGGAAAATAAGGTTTTGTCCCGTAACCGGGGCTCTTTTGACCCCTTTGGATGGAGGGGGATTTAGCAGAGGAGTCCGTGGATATTTACGGTTTTTTTTCTCTTCAGGTTTGTGGTGGGGGAATGGTGAGTTGTGAGCGTACATGTGCTTACATTTATGAGTTTACCATATTTTTGTTATTTTGTCATAGGACGATGATAGCATTTTCAGAGTTTTTTTAAAGGTCCTATAAGGCCGATGCGAATATTAAAAAAAGTTTTTGTCCCTCGGCCCTGGCCGAGGTCAAGGGGGGGCAAAAAAATAAAAAAATATAAAAATTTAAATAACAAGCCATAGTCTTCACATTTAAATGAAAAAAGTGTTTTAAAATGCATTTTACACTAGTTCAGTTGTTTTGCAATCATTAGTTTTAAAAAAATCTAAGATCTGACAAAAACAAAATTGTATCGAAAAAAAGGTTTTGCATCGAAAATTTTCAAAAAATCTTAAGTTTTTTTAATAAACCCAAACATGCTAAAAATGATTTTAAACGCAGAAGAATGTATTTTAATTTGATTTCAGCTGGTTGCACTTGAATTTTCATTGAAATTTTGAAGTTTATTGTAAAAATATTTTTTTTGCCCCCTGATTTTTCGGGCCAATTTTGAAGGGGGGGGTGACAAAAACTTTTAAAAATATTTGTACCAGCCTAAACATAAAAAAAACACAACAGCTTAGTAAGACCTTCAAAAAAAAAAAAAAGATCTCTAGATTTAATATCTTTTTTAATCTGGAATGCATTTTTACAGAATGCCGGTCACTGGAGTGAATCGGGACGGCAATCTGAATATGGGATAAACCTTATGCGCTTAAATGCGAAATCTCAACCATCCGAAGGCTTTTTTTATATCGTATTTATCTGTTTTCTTACTTTTAACATCACAGAAAAAATATGGTAATATTCATCAGGAAATGGTGACAGATTTTGTTCAATCCAATACCCGCTGGCTGGAAGTGAAATTATGTAAAAGTATAGTTTCACAGCAAAAAACGATCCTTAATCCACCTTTAGGTGGTTAGTGCCTTTCTCTCATTTATAGAGTGATTCCAATCCCCCTAAAGTATCCACATTGTTTATGGATCTCCGCTAACGTGATCGCAGCAGCTAAGAGGTCCTAATAAAAGTAAGTGATGAGTAAAAAAACAGACTACCTACAGACTTTTTTGCCAAGACTATACAGACACCGCCTTTGAGGAAAATGGCATCCCTCTTCACGGCTTTTTCGTGGCGATCAGACCCGACCATTTAAGGTTATGTAAACTCAAACCATTTTTAAACTGCTTGTAATTTTAGATAGGTATGTCAGATCTTGAAAATTTATAATCCACAAGAAAGGTAATTTCAAAACCTTCCTAAACATATAAAATATGGCAGGTTTTCATGCAAAAAACACCCTTTTTAGCAAATTGTGAAATTTATATGCAGCAGTTTTTTAAGCATAACCTTTGATGTACTTAACTAAATCTTATAAATTCTAATAGGGACTTATGGGACCCCAAGACGAATCGAATGAGGCCAATACGGTCAAAATCGGCTCAGTCAGTGACGAGATATTCCAGTGACGTTGATTTGGTACACATGTCTACATACAGCCAAACACACAGACTTTTGCTCAGCTGGTGATTCTGAGTCGCTATGTATAAATGACGGTAGGTCTAAGAGGTCTAATCAAAAAGTTCATTTTTTGAGTGATTTTATAGCCTTTCCTCAGTAAGGTGAGGGAGGCAAAAATAGTTGAATTTTGGAATTTTGAAACATTCTTCTTTTAAAAATATAAATTTCTGCATTCGCTAAATTTTCTCATCGTTCTTAAGAAGCATCGGTGGTTCAGTGGTAGAATGCTCGCCTGCCACGCGGGCGGCCCGGGTTCGATTCCCGGCCGATGCAAGTATTCTTTTTTATAGAACTATTTTTTTCGATAGGTTTTTGCCTCCGGAACAATCTTTTCATACATTAATAACTGATTACCCAAGAAGTCAGTGCCAAGATACAGCCATTTTAGTAAATTAAAAAATGCAAATTTTCAAAATTTCCTATAAAACTCAATTTTATCATTTACACCACTGCTTCAGCTACAGCGATTTACAAGCAAAACCTATAGCTTTCATTGATTTGACTGTGTGACTTAAGTGCCATTACGAAGAAATACATTTCAAGGTTGAAAACGGTGCAATGTTTCGAAAAATTTGTAAGAGTATTGTCAATTGAAATAGTAGTTTATGCAACAAGTTGCAAAAAGAGGACTTTTTCGGCACGAGTCGTACATTTATCCAACGAGGTTTACCGAGTTGGATAAACACGAAGAGTGCTGAAAAAATCAAGTTTTGCAACGAGTTCCATACAACATTTTTTGCTATTCCGAAAAATACCCATTGAGTCAAATTTTAAGTCAAATTTGCATGTATTTTGTCAATAAATCGATTAAATCAAAAAAAAAAATGTTGAAAAGTGTTACTTTTCGAAACAAGTGCTGAAAAGTTCAACTTTTCAGCACCCATTTCAGTGCTGAAAAGTAGAACTTTTCAGCATTTTTTTTGAAAAGTGTTGCTATTCGATTCTGTTATTTTTGGTACAGAAAAGTAGGCTAATTCGTCGTTCAAGAATGACAGGAAAAGTAAGTAGTTTCACGACAAAATTGCAAAAACTTTATTTTGCATCTTGACATGATGCATTTTGTTTGGCAATATTTCTGATGATTTCAAAAAAAAAAATTTTTAAACATGTATGATTTGCACCATCTTAAACTATAGCGCCAAAATCGGAACTGAAAACTTCCTGAAACTGATCAAAAATAAATAAATTCATTTTTTAACTTAAAAAGTGACACTGTGCCTATTTTTCAAAATCGTATTCCTAACCTAAAACATTACTGAATGCACCAAATCGATCAAAGAAAATCTTCTGCCGCTCTAATCGAGTCTGTCCCATACGTAAAAATAGCAAGCCGAAAAAACGCAAGTCAAATTCGTCCCGCCCATGGTTATGTGTTAAAATTTTTCTCTGAAACAAAGTTTTAAATTTTATTGGTTTTTTTTTCTTCTGATGGTTCACATGATTACGAACCAAAATGCATTATTAACTCAAAATTGACGAAATTACATATGGGACGGACTTGATTTGAGCGGCAGTCTTGTCAAGATACAGATTTTCGATTATTCATACACCCAAACAACATACAACAGCCCGCAAATTTGCATCTTTCGACATAGGTAATGTTTCATCGGAAAAAATAGATAAAAAAAAAAGAAAAAAATGAAAAATGAAAACGTAGACAATTATTCTGGAGTAATTGATTGGGAAGATTTTCCCATAATAAGATTTTTTTATTTAAAACTTTCAATACTTAATACCAAATAACGCCATGCTTTGAATTTCCGGATGCTTCGAAATCTGGACACCTTAGCTGTATTGTTGAACTTTTAATTTTGGTGGACATTTTTCTCATGTCATGTTAGTAAAAAGTTCGGCGTTCTTTGACATGTTGGAGTTGAAAATTTAACAGAAACTCATGAGCAGACTACACAAAAAACTCACTCTTAAATGTTCTGGCGCATAGGGGGATGGCGTCGCTATTTTTAGACCCCGTTTTCCACTTTTTCTCATCGAAACCGACTACTTTATCGACTTAACTTTGCTGGGCGAGATAGGACGCCGTCTATTTTTAGACGATGACTCAGCACTTTTCCACTCTTGCACTTAAAAAAACCAGATGGCAGCACGATGTAACGCCACGTCCCTATTAGTAACATGGGTGTATGGTTTTGAGACATTTTTTAAATATTTATTAAATATATGCAGCGATTTATTATTTATATGAATAATTTGACATTTTAAGCTTTTATTTCAAAAAACTTTATAAGTGAAAAGTTGTTCTGGAAAATTACAATAGTTTATTTTAAAAAATAGAAAAAAACTTCAATTTGAAGTAAACACAGTCAAAACTGAGAGAAATTTAAATTTAAACTTTCTGTACATTTTTAGAGAACAATTCAAGTTTTTTTTTCATAAATTGAACAATTTTATGAAATGGATAATTTTGTTTTCTTGCACCATTTTCAGTTTAGAAATATAGAAATTATAAGAATTAAATTCAAACATGAAGAATGTTGTTTAAATTTGGTAAAATTAGATCTCAAGATTTTTTTTTAATTCAGACAATCAATTTATTTATTTAAAATTTCATTAACAGCCTTAAGGGACGGTCAAAGAAATATTTTGAAAAGCCGTCCCGGGCCGGATGAAATGGCTTCACGGGCCGGATCCGACCCGCGGGCCGGACGTTGGGCAGGCCTGGTTTAATACATCGATTCTCAACCTTTTCCTAGGCTGGTACCCTACCATGTCAATCGAAAAGGTTCGGTTCTACCGTTGAAAATCGCTGGTTCAATACAAAGCAGCATACAGTATGTTTTGAGATAATTTTCTGACCACCTTCTGAGGGGTAAAATCACCATCCATCTCAGAATGCCAACGAACATGACTTGTGAGTACATTATGCATGTGAGGAGTGCCATTTTCCGAGAGCAGATATCTACGGCAAGCAAAACAATTTTTCTTTTTTTATGACTTTCGATGCCAGCAGAGTAAAACGCACTGCTTTGTTTGCTCGGACTTGTCGATGTTTTTTTTTGCACCGTGTAGGGAAAAGATATTCATAAAACGTGATATAGAATTTATATTTGAAATTTATTCCTCGCTCAACGCTTGATCACTTCTGGTTGCTAGCGTGATTTCTTTTTTTTTTTTCTGGGGACATCCACGAGGGGCGTAGTTGTCCTCACTATATCTTAAGGAGCAATATTGTTGTGCTGCCCCGCTTGGTTCTGGTTACAAGTGCTTCTTGCTCTTGCAATCTCCCGAATTGGATAGGTTTTATCTGATTAGCAGCAGCCGCTCACTCGTTGGTCGGTTGGACCACTTTCACTAGTGCCATTTGCTGCCTGCTATCCACCGCTCGGATTCTGGACCATGTTTTGGCGGAGGAAATTGAAACTCTTCCCTGATCCGGAGATTTGTAGCAGCGCGATGGCTTCTAGCAAATTGGATTTGCGCTCAAGATTACCACCGCCACCCATTATGGGAAAGGGGAAAGTGGTGGAAAGAAGGTTGGAAGGGAGGGGAATTTTGTTGATTTTTTTTTAAATCATATGTCAATGATGAGTAGTTCAAAACTCATGTTTTTCAGAAATTTCTATAGAAAACGCGTTACTGTTTTCCCTAAAAAAGGTAGTAAACTGTAGATGGATATGAAAGTGTGATGATCTACACATAACTGGAATTCATGCATGCAATTGTTTTATTTTTAACAAATTTACAACTTTTGCTGATTTGGTAAGCATTCTGATCTCAATTTCCAAAAATGAGCAACAAGTTCCATCGCCAATAATAACACTACTGAAAAGTACTTTTCAGCTTCTATTTGAGAACAAAAAGTTCATCTTTTTGCAATTCCATCGTGAAACTACTTACTTTTCTTGTCATTCTCCAACGACGAAACAGCCTACTTTTCCCTACCAAAAATAACAGAATCGAATAGTAACCCTTTTCAAAACAAATGCTGAAAAGTTCTACTTTTCAGCACTGAAATAAATGCATGGACATTTGACCTATAATTCTATTCAATGAGTGTTTTTCGGGATTGCAAAAAATGTTGTATGGAACTCGCTGCAAAACTTGATTTTTTCATCACTCGTCGTATTTATCCAACTCGGTGAACCTCGTTGGATAAATGTACGACTCGTGCTGAAAAAATCCTCTTTTTGCAACTTGTTGCATAAACTACTATTTCAGAACATGTACCGAAAAGTAATAATTTTCAGTACTGTTTTGGGGTGTGACACTTATCTCGACGCAACTGGAGAAGAAACCATTCAAAGGTTTTACTTTGAACGAGTGCAATAAGCCTTGTTTTTTCTATCTTAACAAAAGTGATTAATGAAAGCTATCATAATTTCAAAGTATTTCCACGTTAAAAAAAATCACAAGTTGCTCCAATTACGCAATCTTATCACGACTCCAACTTACGGGCCAATAATTAATATTTTTCACGTCCTGCTGCGTCAACACCCGAGAACATTTTTCAAATTTAATCCTATCACGAGAAAAAAAAAACTTTTGCGAGGGAAAAAACCCTTTTCATCAAACCCATCAAAATCAGACCACGTCGTCGGCATCGTCGTCAAAAAAAAAAAAGAAAATCCCTCCAAATCACCACCTCTGATGATTTCCTGCGGAAAACAAATTCGGAAGAACCTTCCGCTGATAAGCATAATAAAGTAATCATTAATACTAATTTGCGCCTTTTTTTCGGGACACTTTTTTTTCTCCTGTCGCCACTGACACCTCTCCACCAGGTCCAACTTAAGGGCCGGCAGTGATTAAGGCTCGATAAAATTAGGAGGACGTGCCCCTTCGGGTGTCGAGCGTTGGAAAATCGCGGTAATCAGAACCAGAATCGGGATAGGGAGAGGAAAAAAAAAGAAAACTGCCACCGACAGGGGAAGGTACAATTATTTATACAAATTGAGTTATTTGTCACGAGTTTTTTTTTCCTTCGTTGAGTTCTGTGCAGCAGCCACTTCTTAAGGACTGGATCTAAGATTTCCGTCCCTTTGGAAAAAGCGGACAGCCAGTCAAGCGGATTTTCCCTCTTCCAATAGCGCTTAGAAAAACCATGAGGAAAAAGGGCCCATTTAATCCAATTTTCTGTTTCTTAAAATTATTTTATTATTTAATTTGTTTTTATACTTCCGGCTGAGGCCGGTCGAAACGAGCGGTGAAGATTTCCCAACCCCTTCGAAACTCTCAAATCAAAGAAGTTGGAAGTGAAAAAAGAAAGGGTTGAATGCATATTCATTTGGAACAAGGAGGAAAGTGTTGTGTTTTTGGCTGCCAATTTGAGGCAGCTCTGGATGGACCTTAGCCTGGTCCTGAACCCCTCTGTGCTTGGAAGCAGGAGGAGTGGACTGATGGTGATGATGTGATAAAAGAAGGAATTAATTTTGCTTTTCTTGACTGGACGACGACGACGTCGTAAACAGTGACAATAATCACTGGCCGGCAGGATTGAAATTGAGACCGTTAGAAAGGGGGAAGGGATGAGAACATGAGCGTCGAGGATTCGACGAAAGGAGTCGGATTTAATTGAAGGAAATATTTCTCGGGGTCTTTTATTGGACGGTCAAAAATGGCAGCAGAGTGTGGGCTAGGCCTTCTTGGGATCGGAGACTTAATAGGACAGATGAAATGCTTGACATTTAATATGAATTCAATATAACAGACCAAAAAGTTGCAAAGTTTGTATCAACAAAAATATGAAAAAATATAAGTAAAAAAACTACAGAACAAATAAAAAAAAATCAGGTGAAAAACGACAAAAAATAATTTAATTTCTTGTTTCTTGTTTCTTGTTTCTTGTTTCTTGTTTCTTGTTTCTTGTTTCTTGTTTCTTGTTTCTTGTTTCTTGTTTCTTGTTTCTTGTTTCTTGTTTCTTGTTTCTTGTTTCTTGTTTCTTGTTTATTTTTTTATATCTGAAAAAAGTGTCAGACAACCTTAAATCAAGCAATTCATCTTCGCCACAAGTCTGTGCAAAAAGTGCCCAGCTTCAAAAAAAAAAAAAAAAAAACTTGTGTTAATGTTACTATCCAAGATAATTTGATGATCCTGTTTCACTCCCATTCACACCGGCAGCGGTGGCCATCCGTTTCACTTTCTCAATGTACCTACCAAGATTTTAATTTCCCTCCATTCACAGTGAAATATCTCAATAAACACCCGAGGCACTTCTTTGGTCAACCTTCTTGTTGGTCACTGGACCGGAATTATCCCATCTCATCAGCATGACCGTCAGTCCTCCCATCCAAAGCATTTCGGCGTGACAAAACAAAGCGCAAGGATATTAAAATCCACCTCTCCTTGCCATTCGAAAACCGTCCCTTAAGAAAAAGGAATTTTAATCAAAATATGTTACTATTAAAATTTGCCTGCACGCCCTCTCCCCTTCCAAAAAAAATAAAGGACGAACCAAATTTGCATCTTGGCCAGTGTCCGGTTGCGGCAGCACTTTTCACATGAGTGGACAAGACCCAGCAGCAATTGTGACCGGCCCTAAAATCTTATTAGAAAAGAAACACACTTTCACTAGAAGGCGTTTATTGGGTTTTTCTTGGGTGCTTTTAATCAGATCCTGGAGCAGATAATAATCGGGTTTCTTTGGGCTGGTAAGATGAGATCCGCCCATGTAAGATTCGAAACGGTTAGCCTGGGGGTTGGAACTGCTTAATGAAATTCCTGGCAGCAAGTTTTACATTATGATGTTGGGAAATGATTTCTAAGAAGTGAAACGGCTTCGATTCTTTTTACGATATGTTGATAGATTAGATTCTTTGGAGAGTTAAAAAAAGTCAACCTTTTCGACGCTCAGTTCACTCTTTGAATACTGATAACCGATTTGGGAGCGTTCTTTATTTTACGTACCGCAAGAATTTGAATTGTTGGAAAATTTCCATACAATTTTTTTAAAAAAAAAAGAGCGTAACATAGTATCCAACCCTCTCTCCCTCCCCAACTGTGCGTTACGTACCTAACGAATGCTCCCTTTATTTGAGACATTTTTCAAATCCTTGAAATGTTTTTAAAACATTATTGAATATCTATTTCAACTCATAAGTTACTCCACGGGTCCCCCACAGACCGTTATTATGGAAAAAATGTCCACCCAAACCAATGATTGGACATGGTTCTTAGGCCCATTGAAAACCTGTGGGCAGAGTTTCAAAATATTTGCCGGCAGAAATTTTTTTTTAGTATTTTGAGTAAAAATTAATGAGAAATCGCATGTAAAATGCGTAGGAAAAGATCAAAGTTTCAATGTTTTATCCCCGAAACATTGCTGGTCATGGTTTAAAATTGTACTAACATGAAGCAGAATGATATAAAAACGATTTACAGCACTGACTTAGCCGGATCAAGCCTAAGTCAAGTGACTTAAGTATACTATTTACAAGTTTGTACCTTAATATTAAAAAAAAACTCCTTCATCAGGGAATTTAAAGTCAAGAAAATCTAGATTGCACAAAAATAACTTAAAATTGGGTTACCTTGGGCCAAGAGCTGACATTGTAGCAACAAACGCATAAAGATTGCTTTGATAAGCTTGAATTTTATGTTAATTTATTTATTTGTAGACAGATTAATTTGGTCTATTTATCTTCCCACAAAGCAATATGGTGATATTGCTACGCAAATCTGCTGATTCTGTTTAAAAAAAAGCCTGTTGATTTTAAATTAACTAAATTAAAATAAATTAAAAATCTCCTGGAATCCTCTAAATTTGAAAATGATGCTCACATTTTTCTGCCGATCCCTAAGTTGCTGTGGGGCGCGGGTTCGATTCCCGCCTTATCCTCCTGGCCATCTATCGGATGGGGAAGCAAAACGTCGGTCCATTTGCGTAAAAGAGGTTTTAGGTGAATCACCACACATAACCTTCGGACGCCTAGAAATGAGCAGTAACTTGCAACAGAGACTACAAAAGACCCGGGAGTCGTTAAAGTGGATTGCTTTGCTTTTTTTGTTCACATTTATCAGTTCTGAATCAATTCCTACTGAAATCAAATAAAACAATAAAAATATTAGGGCAACAAATTTTTGGACGTGGCAAGTTTGTGACATTGAATTAGAATAGAGTTCTTTTTTTTGTTTTAAACCATACTTCATGATAGCTCATATAGTTTTAATACCCTGTGTAATGATTATAATTAGCAAAAGGTTAATAACACAACTTCCCACAGGATTAATATTTCAAACCAATCAATTATTTTCCAACATTGCAGTTATCGTCATAAAATAAAAATAACATTTTATAATTGACTAAAGTAATGTTGGTACACTCATAGTTAGAATTCAATAGAATATATTATTGATCATGAAGAACGTTCACTATTAATGTATTCATCAAAACAAAACTTACTTCTGCCCAAAACACTATCAATCTTATAACAAGTTAGGCATATCATATTAAAACATGGAAATAGTACAGTTAAATATCAAACTAAATCAAAATGTTCGCTCTACAACAATACCAGTCCGAAATTTGTTGATTTTTAATTTAACTTTTTGTCACTAAAACTTGATTCGCAAAAAAAACACTATTTTAAATTTATTTTTTTATATGTTTTAGAGGACATAAATTCCAACCTTTCAGAAATTTTATAGAACGGGCAAAACATTTTTGACCGAGTTTTGAATTTTTGAATTAATACTATTTTTTTCAAAAAATCAAAATATTGGTCGCCAAAAATGTTCAACTTCATTTTTTGATGTGAAATCGAATTTGCAATCAAAAAGTACTGTAGGGAAATTTTGATAAATTGCACCGTTTTCAAGTTTAAGACATTACTAGGTAATTTTTTTGAAAGTAGTCGCAGTTTTTAGTTTTTTTAAATAAGTGCACATGTTTTCCCACCTTCGGAAAAAAAAACAATTTTAAAAGCCGAAAAAAATCTCTATATGCAAAGGTTTTAAAACAGGAAAATTGATGTTTTCTAAGTCTCACCAAAACAACCCACCATTTTCTAACGTCGATATCTCAGCAACTAATGGTCCGATTTACAATGTTAAAATATGATACAGTCATGAAATTTTCCGATCTTCTCGAAAACAATATTTTGAAAATTTTTAAATCAAGACTAATATTTCAAAAGGGCAAATATTATGCCAAATGTTATGCCCTTTTGAAATAATAGTCTTGATTTAATTTTTTTATTGTTTTTTTTTCGATGAAAAATAAGTTTTTTTTTTCAACATTACATAAAAGTACCTTTGACATCAAGTTTCCATCTCATCACTGTTTCAGGCTGGCAAAAATCGTACCGTACCGCCCCTTCATCACGGACAAAAGTAACCCATTAGGACAAAATTTCATGCAAATCGAAGGGGGGTCGGGGCAACTGCTGTGTGAGTTGGCGGAGAATTACGCAAAAGCGTATCGTTAAGTTTAGTTATCGATTTGCTGTGATTTTTTTTGCACATTGGCCGATCTGTAAACTGTTCCGAATATGAGGGATGACTGTACTTGCAGGGGACTGTTAAGGTGCTGTTATGTCTGATATTGTTGAGTCATATTTTACACTGTTTGAGTGTTTGATTTGAGTGTTCTTTAGATTCTGCTTGGAGATTCTATTGGGAACCTTTAGAACTCTTTGGAGGCTCGTGAAAATATTATGTACTTTGAGACATTTGTCAGAACTGTAAAAAATATAACAATATTTTTGGAGTGCTCATTGTAGATTATTCTGCCAGTCTTATTCATTAAAGTCTTTTTAGACTATTTTTTACAATTTCTAACTTATTCTTAACTTATTATTCAAGCGTTTTTGAAACCACCTTAAATCAGGGGTTTTCAAAAGCACACAACAAGCAAAAAAGGTGCAGGTGGTTATGTCCTACATGACCAATATGACAAAGAACTTTGTACAAAACTCTAAAAATTAAATCCATTTTTATTTATATTTTTAAATTCTTCGCCAATTTATTTAATCTTTAATAATTAATTCTAATTTAATGTTCTCAATAATTGGCACCTCTGTGGAAACAAATTGCCAAAAAACGAAAATATTGCCGAAACAAGCATGTTTCGGAAAACTCCGGGTGTGGCGAATCCTGTCAAAATGGTCATTTTCATTACCAGTTTAAAAAACCATGCATTTTGATACCCATGTTGACCCAATTTGTATTGTTCCATAAATGACCTCCCGAGAGAACCTTCCCTCAGGGCAATGGCCACTCCGGGTGTGGCGAATCCTGTCAAAATGGTCATTTTCATTACCAGTTTAAAAAACCATGCATTTTGATACCCATATTGCCCCAATTTGTATGGTTCCGTAAATTTCCTCCCGGGAGAACCTTCCCTCAGGGCAATGGCCACTCCGGGTGTGGCCAATCCTGTCAAAATGGCCATTTTCATTACCAGTATCAAAAACCATGAATTTTGATACCCATATTGCCCCAATTTGTATGGTTCCGTAAATTTCCTCCCGGGAGAACCTTCCCTCAGGGCAATGGCCACTCCGGGTGTGGCCAATCCTGTCAAAATGGCCATTTTCATTACCAGTATCAAAACCATAAATTTTGATACCCATATTGCCCAAATCTGTATGGTTCCGTAAATGTCCTTCCGGGAGAACCTTCCCTCAGGGTAATGGCCACTCCGGGTGTGGCCAATCCTGTCAAAATGGCCATTTTCATTACCAGTATCAAAAACCATAAATTTTGATACCCATATTGCCCAAATCTGTATGGTTCCGTAAATGTCCTTCCGGGAGAACCTTCCCTCAGGGTAATGGCCACTCCGGGTGTGGCCAATCCTGTCAAAATGGCCATTTTCATTACCAGTATCAAAAACCATAAATTTTGATACCCATATTGCCCAAATCTGTATGGTTCCGTAAATGTCCTTCCGGGAGAACCTTCCCCCAGGGTAATGGCCACTCCGGGTGTGGCCAATCCTGTCAAAATGGCCATTTTCATTACCAGTATCAAAAACCATAAATTTTGATACCCATATTGCCCAAATCTGTATGGTTCCGTAAATGTCCTTCCGGGAGAACCTTTCCTCAGGGTAATGGCCACTCCGTGTGGCCAATCCTGTCAAAATGGCCGTTTTCATTACCAGTATCAAAAACCATGAATTTTAATACCCATATTGCCCAAATTTGTATGGTTCCGTAAATGTCCTCCCGGGAGAACCTTCCCTCAGGGCAATGGCCACTCCGGGTGTGGCCAATCCTGTCAAAATGGCCATTTTCATTACCAGTATCAAAAACCATGAATTTTGATTCCCATATTGCCCAAATCTGTATGGTTCCGTAAATGTCCTCTCGGGAGAACCTTCCATCAGGGCAATGGCCACTCCGGGTGTGGCCAATCCTGTCAAAATGGCAATTTTCATTACCAGTATCAAAAACCATGAATTTTGATACCCATATTGCCCCAATTTGTATGGTTCCGTAAATGTCCTCCCGGGAGAACCTTCCCTCAGGGCAATGGCCACTCCGGGTGTGGCCAATCCTGTCAAAATGGCCATTTTCATTACCAGTATCAAAAACCATAAATTTTGATACCCATATTGACCAAACCTGTATGGTTCCGTAAATTTCCTTCCGGGAGAACCTTCCCTCAGGGTAATGGCCACTCCGGGTGTGGCCAATCCTGTCAAAATGGCCATTTTCATTACCAGTATCAAAAACCATAAATTTTGATACCCATATTGACCAAACCTGTATGGTTCCGTAAATGTCCTTCCGGGAGAACCTTTCCTCAGGGTAATGGCCAATCCTGTCAAAATGGCCGTTTTCATTACCAGTATCAAAAACCATGAATTTTAATACCCATATTGCCCAAATCTGTATGGTTCCGTAAATGTCCTCCCGGGAGAACCTTCCCTCAGGGCACTGGCCACTCCGGGTGTGGCCAATCCTGTCAAAATGGCCATTTTCATTACCAGTATCAAAAACCATGAATTTTGATTCCCATATTGCCCAAATCTGTATGGTTCCGTAAATGTCCTCTCGGGAGAACCTTCCATCAGGGCAATGGCCACTCCGGGTGTGGCCAATCCTGTCAAAATGGCCATTTTCATTACCAGTATCAAAAACCATGAATTTTGATACCCATATTGCCCCAATTTGTATGGTTCCGTAAATGTCCTCCCGGGAGAACCTTCCCTCAGGGCAATGGCCACTCCGGGTGTGGCCAATCCTGTCAAAATGGCCATTTTCATTACCAGTATCAAAAACCATAAATTTTGATACCCATATTGACCAAACCTGTATGGTTCCGTAAATTTCCTTCCGGGAGAACCTTCCCTCAGGGTAATGGCCACTCCGGGTGTGGCCAATCCTGTCAAAATGGCCATTTTCATTACCAGTATCAAAAACCATAAATTTTGATACCCATATTGACCAAACCTGTATGGTTCCGTAAATGTCCTTCCGGGAGAACCTTTCCTCAGGGTAATGGCCAATCCTGTCAAAATGGCCGTTTTCATTACCAGTATCAAAAACCATGAATTTTAATACCCATATTGCCCAAATCTGTATGGTTCCGTAAATGTCCTCCCGGGAGAACCTTCCCTCAGGGCACTGGCCACTCCGGGTGTGGCCAATCCTGTCAAAATGGCAATTTTCATTACCAGTATCAAAAACCATGAATTTTGATACCCATATTGCCCCAATTTGTATGGTTCCGTAAATTTCCTTCCGGGAGAACCTTCCCTCAGGGCAATGGCCACTCCGGGTGTGGCCAATCCTGTCAAAATGGCCATTTTCATTACCAGTATCAAAAACCATAAATTTTGATACCCATATTGCCCAAATCTGTATGGTTCCGTAAATGTCCTTCCGGGAGAACCTTCCCCCAGGGTAATGGCCACTCCGGGTGTGGCCAATCCTGTCAAAATGGCCATTTTCATTACCAGTATCAAAAACCATAAATTTTGATACCCATATTGCCCAAATCTGTATGGTTCCGTAAATGTCCTTCCGGGAGAACCTTTCCTCAGGGTAATGGCCACTCCGTGTGGCCAATCCTGTCAAAATGGCCGTTTTCATTACCAGTATCAAAAACCATGAATTTTAATACCCATATTGCCCAAATTTGTATGGTTCCGTAAATGTCCTCCCGGGAGAACCTTCCCTCAGGGCAATGGCCACTCCGGGTGTGGCCAATCCTGTCAAAATGGCCATTTTCATTACCAGTATCAAAAACCATAAATTTTGATACCCATATTGACCAAACCTGTATGGTTCCGTAAATTTCCTTCCGGGAGAACCTTCCCTCAGGGTAATGGCCACTCCGGGTGTGGCCAATCCTGTCAAAATGGCCATTTTCATTACCAGTATCAAAAACCATAAATTTTGATACCCATATTGACCAAACCTGTATGGTTCCGTAAATTTCCTTCCGGGAGAACCTTCCCTCAGGGCACTGGCCACTCCGGGTGTGGCCAATCCTGTCAAAATGGCCATTTTCATTACCAGTATCAAAAACCATGAATTTTGATTCCCATATTGCCCAAATCTGTATGGTTCCGTAAATGTCCTCTCGGGAGAACCTTCCATCAGGGCAATGGCCACCTGGTGTGGCCAATCCTGTCAAAATGGCCATTTTCATTACCAGTATCAAAACCATAAATTTTGATACCCATATTGACCAAACCTGTATGGTTCCGTAAATTTCCTTCCGGGAGAACCTTCCCTCAGGGTAATGGCCACTCCGGGTGTGGCCAATCCTGTCAAAATGGCCATTTTCATTACCAGTATCAAAAACCATAAATTTTGATACCCATATTGACCAAACCTGTATGGTTCCGTAAATGTCCTTCCGGGAGAACCTTTCCTCAGGGTAATGGCCACTCCGTGTGGCCAATCCTGTCAAAATGGCCGTTTTCATTACCAGTATCAAAAACCATGAATTTTAATACCCATATTGCCCAAATCTGTATGGTTCCGTAAATGTCCTCCCGGGAGAACCTTCCCTCAGGGCAATGGCCACTCCGGGTGTGGCCAATCCTGTCAAAATGGCCATTTTCATTACCAGTATCAAAAACCATAAATTTTGATACCCATATTGACCAAACCTGTATGGTTCCGTAAATTTCCTTCCGGGAGAACCTTCCCTCAGGGTAATGGCCACTCCGGGTGTGGCCAATCCTGTCAAAATGGCCATTTTCATTACCAGTATCAAAAACCATAAATTTTGATACCCATATTGCCCAAATCTGTATGGTTCCGTAAATGTCCTTCCGGGAGAACCTTTCCTCAGGGTAATGGCCACTCCGTGTGGCCAATCCTGTCAAAATGGCCGTTTTCATTACCAGTATCAAAAACCATGAATTTTAATACCCATATTGCCCAAATCTGTATGGTTCCGTAAATGTCCTCCCGGGAGAACCTTCCCTCAGGGACCTGGCCACTCCGGGTGTGGCCAATCCTGTCAAAATGGCCATTTTCATTACCAGTATCAAAAACCATGAATTTTGATTCCCATATTGCCCAAATCTGTATGGTTCCGTAAATGTCCTCTCGGGAGAACCTTCCATCAGGGCAATGGCCACTCCGGGTGTGGCCAATCCTGTCAAAATGGCAATTTTCATTACCAGTATCAAAAACCATGAATTTTGATACCCATATTGCCCCAATTTGTATGGTTCCGTAAATTTCCTTCCGGGAGAACCTTCCCTCAGGGTAATGGCCACTCCGGGTGTGGCCAATCCTGTCAAAATGGCCATTTTCATTACCAGTATCAAAAACCATAAATTTTGATACCCATATTGCCCAAATCTGTATGGTTCCGTAAATGTCCTTCCGGGAGAACCTTCCCTCAGGGTAATGGCCACTCCGGGTGTGGCCAATCCTGTCAAAATGGCCATTTTCATTACCAGTATCAAAAACCATAAATTTTGATACCCATATTGCCCAAATCTGTATGGTTCCGTAAATGTCCTTCCGGGAGAACCTTTCCTCAGGGTAATGGCCACTCCGTGTGGCCAATCCTGTCAAAATGGCCGTTTTCATTACCAGTATCAAAAACTATGAATTTTAATACCCATATTGCCCAAATTTGTATGGTTCCGTAAATGTCCTCCCGGGAGAACCTTCCCTCAGGGCAATGGCCACTCCGGGTGTGGCCAATCCTGTCAAAATGGCCATTTTCATTACCAGTATCAAAAACCATGAATTTTGATTCCCATATTGCCCAAACCTGTATGGTTCCGTAAATTTCCTTCCGGGAGAACCTTCCCTCAGGGTAATGGCCACTCCGGGTGTGGCCAATCCTGTCAAAATGGCCATTTTCATTACCAGTATCAAAAACCATAAATTTTGATACCCATATTGACCAAACCTGTATGGTTCCGTAAATATCCTTCCGGGAGAACCTTCCCTCAGGGCAATGGCCACTCCGGGTGTGGCCAATCCTGTCAAAATGACCATTTTCATTACCAGTATCAAAAACCATGAATTTTGATACCCATATTGCCCCAATCTGTATGGTTCCGTAAATGTCCTTCCGGGAGAACCTTCCCTCAGGGCAATGGCCACTCCGGGTGTGGCCAATCCTGTCAAAATGGCCATTTTCATTACCAGTATCAAAAACCATGAATTTTGATTCCCATATTGCCCAAACCTGTATGGTTCCGTAAATTTCCTTCCGGGAGAACCTTCCCTCAGGGTAATGGCCACTCCGGGTGTGGCCAATCCTGTCAAAATGGCCATTTTCATTACCAGTATCAAAACCATAAATTTTGATACCCATATTGACCAAACCTGTATGGTTCCGTAAATATCCTTCCGGGAGAACCTTCCCTCAGGGCAATGGCCACTCCGGGTGTGGCCAATCCTGTCAAAATGACCATTTTCATTACCAGTATCAAAAACCATGAATTTTGATACCCATATTGCCCCAATCTGTATGGTTCCGTAAATGTCCTTCCGGGAGAACCTTCCCTCAGGGCAATGGCCACTCCGGGTGTGGCCAATCCTGTCAAAATGGCCATTTTCATTACCAGTATCAAAAACCATGAATTTTGATTCCCATATTGCCCAAACCTGTATGGTTCCGTAAATTTCCTTCCGGGAGAACCTTCCCTCAGGGTAATGGCCACTCCGGGTGTGGCCAATCCTGTCAAAATGGCCATTTTCATTACCAGTATCAAAAACCATAAATTTTGATACCCATATTGACCAAACCTGTATGGTTCCGTAAATATCCTTCCGGGAGAACCTTCCCTCAGGGCAATGGCCACTCCGGGTGTGGCCAATCCTGTCAAAATGACCATTTTCATTACCAGTATCAAAAACCATAAATTTTGATACCCATATTGCCCAAATCTGTATGGTTCCGTAAATGTCCTTCCGGGAGAACCTTTCCTCAGGGTAATGGCCACTCCGTGTGGCCAATCCTGTCAAAATGGCCGTTTTCATTACCAGTATCAAAACCATGAATTTTAATACCCATATTGCCCAAATTTGTATGGTTCCGTAAATGTCCTCCCGGGAGAACCTTCCCTCAGGGCAATGGCCACTCCGGGTGTGGCCAATCCTGTCAAAATGGCCATTTTCATTACCAGTATCAAAAACCATGAATTTTGATTCCCATATTGCCCAAACCTGTATGGTTCCGTAAATTTCCTTCCGGGAGAACCTTCCCTCAGGGTAATGGCCACTCCGGGTGTGGCCAATCCTGTCAAAATGGCCATTTTCATTACCAGTATCAAAAACCATAAATTTTGATACCCATATTGACCAAACCTGTATGGTTCCGTAAATATCCTTCCGGGAGAACCTTCCCTCAGGGCAATGGCCACTCCGGGTGTGGCCAATCCTGTCAAAATGGCCATTTTCATTACCAGTATCAAAAACCATGAATTTTGATTCCCATATTGCCCAAACCTGTATGGTTCCGTAAATTTCCTTCCGGGAGAACCTTCCCTCAGGGTAATGGCCACTCCGGGTGTGGCCAATCCTGTCAAAATGGCCATTTTCATTACCAGTATCAAAAACCATAAATTTTGATACCCATATTGACCAAACCTGTATGGTTCCGTAAATGTCCTTCCGGGAGAACCTTCCCTCAGGGCAATGGCCACTCCGGGTGTGGCCGATACTCTACCAATTCGTTCCCAATCATTTCGGTAATCCGGTGACCGTTCTGGCAACCGTCAATAACTTCTTGGACCTCCTCTCAAGTTCGTGCACCACCTGTTTCTTTCAACGTGGGCGTGTGTGTGTGAGCAATAAAATTCCCAACGTAAGGTCTGTCTTTGATGAAAATCTGATGGACACTAAATCCTCCAGAGGTTAACTTTTAGCTTAAATAGTTGGCACGGCATCCACGCAGCAGAAACAGAATGTCACGCCGAGGGCATGCGACGGTAACGCTACATTTTCGAAAAATTTTGCATTAACACCGCAGATTGAGCTTTAAGACAAAGTCCTTTGTCAAAAAAAAATTTTTTCGACGTTTGAAATACCTCCAGACATTTTTGGACACTTGAGATAATCATTTGATACACTATATGTTTTTGGCACATTTGACCTGTCTTTAATCTTTTTCCGGTAATTCATCAACTAACAAAAAATAACCTCCCCGACGGGGAATTGAACCCCGGTCTCCCGCGTGACAGGCGGGGATACTGACCACTATACTATCGAGGAGTACATTATACATTCATTTAATATGATTTTTTGCTCAATTAAGATTGATAATTTGAAGAGGTTTGATGATTTCTGATGGAAAATTTGTTAGATGTTTTACTCTATTTCAAAAATCTGCATACAAATTCAAGTAACCTGAAAATAAAAATAAAACAATCAAGAAATAGATTAGCCCTTGAGGCCACCAACTCCCACCGGTTTCAATTTCCTCCAGACTGATTCGCATAATAGGTATTAAACGAACAAGTTAGAACGAAATTTCCCAAAGGTGATCTCTCTCTCTGCGACTCAGCATTGCAACGTGCCTGTACGACTTCTTGTGTTTTACGGTGTTGTACCGGCCAAAAGGAAAGCAAATTAACCTTTCCTCCTGATTCTGCAGGAAATAGATCTTGCTCCGTGGTTCAATCCCCAGGTCCCCAAGGTTATCAAAGCACATAAAAACCACCGACTGACGAGGACGACGACGGTGACCCCGAGGTGTTTTGGAGACAACTACTCCGTGTTCCACCTACTGGGGTCATTCATAAACTACGGATTGTAACCTCGTGATTTCAAAATTTCTGTTTTTCTCAATGACAGAGGTGGACATAACCAAGTTCAACGTCCAACGACCGAGTTGTTAAAATTCCATTTTTTTAAACTACATCATTTCCGCATGACCCCTTCAAACCAACCACTTCAGTCTGCTCTTTTCCACTTTGACTTTTGTGGTTTGCTACGGAGACTGTCTCCGCGAGGAAAGAATATTGTATCGTTCCACTCTGCTGCTCATCGCCTCAACCTCTCCTCACCCTTGCAGTAGGGGAAATATACCCTTTCTAATCAAACACCTATCTTCGTCATATGGAGAGTTTGATGCTCGATTAAAGCTCCAAAAATACTTTTCAGGCTATAAACATACCAGCAACAGCACCGCCTCGAGTAAGCACGCAAATTTATGCCACTTACTGACCAAAAAGATCAAATTTAATGCACTTTTGATCATAATTTCTATTTTGCGAGACCATTTCTCATCATTTTGGTGGCACACACATCCACACGCAAGATCAGAGGTTACCTGCTTAACGAAAGTCGCCATCAATATCTTTTCACTTGCGCTAACGATTTCAAAGCGCTTAGATATAAAATTGCTTCCAACTAACGGCAACATGTTCTTCTGACCATTAGTTAGTCACTCACTTGAAAAATAATCCCGAAAAATGTAAATAATTAGCAAGCACCATCAAAAAAACAAACGCGCTAAGTCTTTTGAGGTTTCAATTTTGAACACCGGTTCTAATCGAAGGCTGAAGAAAACCGAGCGAGGAGCGAAGGCAAATAAAGAACAAAGGGTGGCCACCAACACCACCAACATGCTGGTGCAGCGCCTGTTGGAGTGAGCAAGTGCTGCCAGGAAACTTTCGCTAAGAATGCTACTTTTCGTGAGTGTTCGCTTAAAATTTCATAAGTTTTGGCAGCACTAAGCAGACCCAAAAGAGCGCTGGAAGAAAAAAAGAACTAAGCTGAAAATAGAAAAATGGGCGTGGCCCAATGCACTCGACTGATTAGAATGCATTTTTGAAATAGTTTTTTAAATGCTTGCAAAAGGAATAGCATAACCTTTAATAAAAGTGAAAATAAACAGAAATGTTCACAAAAAGTTGCTCTACTCGTTGGTGTACTTGGTTTTAGTGAATTTCAAGGAACAATCCAGATTATCCAGCATCATTCAAACACGACCGCTTACTAGGTCAAAATGGGCATATTTCCCTACTTTAGTTAGAACGTGTTCGCACACGTTTCCATGAGATGCCTAATTGTTGGTGATTAATTTAATTTTCCCACCAAATTCCCATTAGACATCAGCAAGGGTTCAAGCTGATAAGAGAATCATTTTTTTCGATATAATTTTCCCGTTTTAGCAAGCCGCCTTCGTGGCGCAATCGGTTAGCGCGTTCGGCTGTTAACCGAAAGGTTGGTGGTTCGAGTCCACCCGGGGCGCAATATTTTTTCCCCTTTTCTTAGCGAAAACATACAACTTGCAAATAGTTTTCTCAGTTTAATGCAAAATTCTGGACTCGATGCCTGCCGGCCAAAACCGCAGGTTGGTTCGATTTCCCATATTGTAGGGACTTTTGCGATGCGTTGCGGTTTTTTGGGCCAACTTTTTGCCAAGATCTTTGCACTAGAACGTGTAAGTTTCCGTCGTCGTCGTTCTGGAAGCAAGCAGCAACCGCATCAGCAACTCCTTAAGGAATAAGAGGAAACTTTTCAAGAAAAGGGGAATCGAAACGTGTGGTTTGAGGGCAGAAACTGTGTTTCTCTGACAGAGTAAAATAGCCAGGAGGAATTCCTTTTGTGTTTTTTGTGGAAGTGGAAAGGATCCCGGCTTCATTACCGGATTGACGACGGATGCTTGGGCAGAGATTGATTTCGTTTGATCGAAGTTATTTGAACAGAAAATTTGAAGAATTTGCCTTTCCATGCAGTCCTCGATAGTATAGTGGTCAGTATCCCCGCCTGTCACGCGGGAGACCGGGGTTCAATTCCCCGTCGGGGAGGGTTATATTTTTATTGATTTGAATCAAAATTCTTATTTATAATTCAAACCAAAACCAACAACCTGTTCTCAATCCTACGAGGCACAATGATCACTCAAATTCCTTACATTAGCGCCAAGAATCGACACCCCAAAAATGGTTCCAATTTCCGAGGTGGGAAGAGGGGACGTGTGGAACAAAACAAACAAAACATGTGGCGTTGCGGCCACATGTTTGATGATATGCTGCTGATCCAAATTTTAAAAGAATATTGTATCGTTCCACTCTGCTGCTCATCGCCTCAACCTCTCCTCACCCTTGCAGTAGGGGAAATATACCCTTTCTAATCAAACACCTATCTTCGTCATATGGAGAGTTTGATGCTCGATTAAAGCTCCAAAAATACTTTTCAGGCTATAAACATACCAGCAACAGCACCGCCTCGAGTAAGCACGCAAATTTATGCCACTTACTGACCAAAAAGATCAAATTTAATGCACTTTTGATCATAATTTCTATTTTGCGAGACCATTTCTCATCATTTTGGTGGCACACACATCCACACGCAAGATCAGAGGTTACCTGCTTAACGAAAGTCGCCATCAATATCTTTTCACTTGCGCTAACGATTTCAAAGCGCTTAGATATAAAATTGCTTCAACTAACGGCAACATGTTCTTCTGACCATTAGTTAGTCACTCACTTGAAAAATAATCCCGAAAAATGTAAATAATTAGCAAGCACCATCAAAAAAACAAACGCGCTAAGTCTTTTGAGGTTTCAATTTTGAACACCGGTTCTAATCGAAGGCTGAAGAAAACCGAGCGAGGAGCGAAGGCAAATAAAGAACAAAGGGTGGCCACCAACACCACCAACATGCTGGTGCAGCGCCTGTTGGAGTGAGCAAGTGCTGCCAGGAAACTTTCGCTAAGAATGCTACTTTTCGTGAGTGTTCGCTTAAAATTTCATAAGTTTTGGCAGCACTAAGCAGACCCAAAAGAGCGCTGGAAGAAAAAAAGAACTAAGCTGAAAATAGAAAAATGGGCGTGGCCCAATGCACTCGACTGATTAGAATGCATTTTTGAAATAGTTTTTTAAATGCTTGCAAAAGGAATAGCATAACCTTTAATAAAAGTGAAAATAAACAGAAATGTTCACAAAAAGTTGCTCTACTCGTTGGTGTACTTGGTTTTAGTGAATTTCAAGGAACAATCCAGATTATCCAGCATCATTCAAACACGACCGCTTACTAGGTCAAAATGGGCATATTTCCCCTACTTTAGTTAGAACGTGTTCGCACACGTTTCCATGAGATGCCTAATTGTTGGTGATTAATTTAATTTTCCCACCAAATTCCCATTAGACATCAGCAAGGGTTCAAGCTGATAAGAGAATCATTTTTTTCGATATAATTTTCCCGTTTTAGCAAGCCGCCTTCGTGGCGCAATCGGTTAGCGCGTTCGGCTGTTAACCGAAAGGTTGGTGGTTCGAGTCCACCCGGGGGCGCAATATTTTTTTTTCCCCTTTTCTTAGCGAAAACATACAACTTGCAAATAGTTTTCTCAGTTTAATGCAAAATTCTGGACTCGATGCCTGCCGGCCAAAACCGCAGGTTGGTTCGATTTCCCATATTGTAGGGACTTTTGCGATGCGTTGCGGTTTTTTGGGCCAACTTTTTGCCAAGATCTTTGCACTAGAACGTGTAAGTTTCCGTCGTCGTCGTTCTGGAAGCAAGCAGCAACCGCATCAGCAACTCCTTAAGGAATAAGAGGAAACTTTTCAAGAAAAGGGGAATCGAAACGTGTGGTTTGAGGGCAGAAACTGTGTTTCTCTGACAGAGTAAAATAGCCAGGAGGAATTCCTTTTGTGTTTTTTTTGTGGAAGTGGAAAGGATCCCGGCTTCATTACCGGATTGACGACGGATGCTTGGGCAGAGATTGATTTCGTTTGATCGAAGTTATTTGAACAGAAAATTTGAAGAATTTGCCTTTCCATGCAGTCCTCGATAGTATAGTGGTCAGTATCCCCGCCTGTCACGCGGGAGACCGGGGTTCAATTCCCCGTCGGGGAGGGTTATATTTTTATTGATTTGAATCAAAATTCTTATTTATAATTCAAACCAAAACCAACAACCTGTTCTCAATCCTACGAGGCACAATGATCACTCAAATTCCTTACATTAGCGCCAAGAATCGACACCCCAAAAATGGTTCCAATTTCCGAGGTGGGAAGAGGGGACGTGTGGAACAAAACAAACAAAACATGTGGCGTTGCGGCCACATGTTTGATGATATGCTGCTGATCCAAATTTTTAACGCGTTTATGCTTGCCAACGACGACGACGGCTTAAACAAGACGACAACGACGACGCCATCATTCGCGCTTAGTATGGTGGTGGCACCAAAGTGCTTGAAATAGTATCCACGCGATACTTAAGCAGAGAGAGAGACAGCAAATTACGCCACCTATCAAGAATTCCATGGGAACTCGAAACATTCCATCGTGCGGGGCCGGTGCCAACCAGATGTCTTCTGAAAAAAGGAGGAAAAATTGGATCTCAAAACAAAGAACTCGAACGGTCGATTGAGTTTTCTCGGTTAATGGACCTTACAAAAGTTGCTAGAAATTGAAACATTTTGAAGCTGTCAGAGATGGATTGCCGCGTTGACATTAGTTCTAGTAAATTTGGCTTGATTTGATCGAATAGGTATAAAAAACCACTGTGAGTGTTAGTGATATTATACTATAGGAAAAAAAAAGATTATAAGCGGGAGTCTGCGATCAGCAGAGAAGCGAGTCAGACGTGCGTCCCTCACAAACCAAAAAAGTGCTAAAAAGTGCAAAAAATGCCTCAGGGCAAGAAAAAGAGGCGGTCCTCACCAGCAGGATCGGCAGATTTGAAGAAGCTAAAGAATGCCGAAGCGCTACCTGCAAAGCCAGGCAGTTTGAGCAAGGACGCTCAAAAATTGTCTGGAAACCAGTTCGCTACCCTCCCTGTGGACGTGAGCGAGAAGAAAGAATTTGAACGACGGGAAAAGTTGCCACCCATTTTTGTGGAAACATCGTCATCGGATTCGGTGCGAAAGTGGCTGACCGGGTTTATCAAATCTGGTGCTTTACGAGCTTCCATTCGCTTGTGTGCTGATGGACTCAAAATTCTGCTACCTACCAGAAAGGATTACAACTATGTTCGGGATTTCCTGAACAACACAAAGATTGAATACTACAGCCATGACGATCCAAGTGAACGCCCCATGAAACAGGTCCTCCGAGGCCTGTACGACATGGATGTGAGTGTGCTGAAAGAAGAGCTCAAAACTCTTAAGTTGAACGTGATCGAAGTCTTCAAGATGACGAGACACAACAAGGACATCAAGTATCGTGATCAACTGTACCTGGTTCATCTCGAGAAAGGATCGACAACGCCGTCTGAGCTGAAAGCTATTTTCAACATCATCGTGACTTGGGAACGTTATCGTCCAGTGCACCGTGACGTGACGCAGTGTTCGAACTGTTTGCAGTTTGGACATGGTGGAAGGAACTGTTTCATCAAGAGTCGTTGTGCAACCTGCGGAGGTGAGCACAAAACTCAAGCTTGCGAAACAATCAACGAGAACATCGAAGCTAAATGCTTCAATTGCGGCGGCGACCATTCTACCAAGAATCGAAGCTGCCCAAAACGTGCTGAGTTTGTGAAAATTCGGCAGCAAGCGACGACGAGGCACCAAACAAATCGTCGCAAAACACCACCAGCATACACGGACGTGGATTTTCCTGCTTTGGCGTCACCTGGAGCAGGATCTACTCGAGTGGTTCCAAATCTGCAGCCATTGCCGTTGAATCAGCGGCCAAAAGTTGCAGAAAATACAACACCTCCAGGTTTCAGTCAGCAACCGAGCGGAAACCAACCAGCATCAATGGATGAAGGCAGTAGTGACCTGTTTTCACCACAAGAACTTCTGAACATTTTCATCGAGATGACAACAACACTGCGTGGTTGCAAAACTCGTGCGGAACAAGTAAGAACGCTTGGAGGATTTATTTTAACATACAGTTCGTAGTTTACTCGTTCAAATGATTTTGAATATTTCAATGAATTTATTTTTTTAGTTTTAAGTTAGGATTAGTTGTTAAGGTGATTTTTTTTCTTTTTTACCCAAATGTATTCGATTCAATGCAAAAGTGTAAAACAATTTGAAGTAAATAAATGAATGTGAACAGTTAATAATAAAACGAAAAATATAACAAAGATGAAGAGCATGTAGCCATACCACTTAGAATGTAAATGAAATGTAATTATTATAAGAAAGTTCAATAAAGACATATCTAATTTCAAAAATTTCAAACAGATTTTAAGCGGACATCCCTAAAAAAGCTGTTGTGCTAAAAACACAAAAAGTCTGAGAAAAAATGTGATCGGGAAGATAACGATTATTTATCGATCTTTCAATAATTATAATTGATGAGAGTTCGACTGTTGTTATTATTTGAGTTTGATCGGCTACTAAGTCTGGGCAAAGTGAAACGCCGTTTATGCTGTGTCCGACGTTTCGGCGCTGATTGGCGCCTTCTTCAGGGGGAAATAGCTTGACGTTTCTTGTTAGCTGCCTTTTCTAAGGCTAACGTCATAAATTCCATCAAAAGCTGGTGGTACACTGAACTGTCGCTATGGTCACAAATTTTGTGGCCACTGGAAGGAAAAATGTAAATTTTTTTAATACTTTTCAGCTTCAAATTCCACCCTAATTTGACGGGGCATTATGTTTTTTTCTTCATAAAAATGGTTAAATGTGACATGTAAATTCTTGGAATAGTAATTTATGCAACAAGTTGTAAAAAGAAGATATTTTCAGCACGAGTCGTACATTTATCCAACGAGGTTTACCGAAATGGATAAATACGGCGAGTACTGAAAAAATAAATTTTTGCAGCGAAAAAAAATTTGAATAAAAAGAATTGTCTAACATCCATGCGTAAATTAAAATTCACCGTTCAAATGAAAATTATATTGAAAAATGTTACTTTTCGATACAAGTAATGAAAAGTTCAACTTGTCAGCACCCATTTCAGTAGCACTTTTCAGCACTGGTATTGAAAGGTATTAATTTACCATTCTGTTATTTTTGGTAGGTAAATTAAAATTAATTAAACGGAATTGCAAAATAGTAGTTTATGCAACAAGTTGCAAAAACAAGGATTTTTTTAGCACGAGTCGTACATTGATTCAACGAGGTTCACCGAGTTGGAAAAATACGACGAGTGATGAAAAAATCAAGTTTTGCAACGAGTTCCATACATTTTTTTTTTGCAATTCCGAAAAACTTTTCAGCATTTGTTTTGAAAAGGGTTACTTTTCCATTCTGTTACTTTTGGTAGAGAAAAGAAGGTTGTTTTGTCCTCCGAGAATGACAGAAAAAGTAAGTAGTTTCACGAAAGAATTGCAAAAAAATAATTTTCAACAATAACCCAGTCCGCCTTCTTGTTTTTTTTTTCTATTTTAAAGAAACATGTTTTTGAAGTATATATCACAACAGAAAATCAATAAAATATATAAAAGGGTAAGTTTTGCTGGAAAACTTCACAAAATAACACGATTGTACGCGATTTACCAAAGTTCAGTCTCAGAAAATGCACAAAATGTTCGACTTGTTTGCAGCAACGACGCCCCAACTCTCCATGAACACTTAGGAGAAAAGATATTTGGCCATCCCAAACAATTAAATGGAATTAACTCGCTAGTCAAATTAAACACTTGATTTTTTTAGTGCAGTAAATTTCCCGTTTTGAAATGAGATGTTTTAAAATATTTACAATTATTAATTTTATAGCGAGAAAAAAACCTAGCATGTAAGATGGATTGTAAGTAGTCTACAAAAGTTTTACGAATAAACAATTTAAAAAAAAGAAGAAAATTTATAATGCTGAATATTATACGAAATAATTGCTTGAAAATAAATGATTTTTAACTTTATGAACAAATTACCCTGGATTACATCATTCCAAGCTGTAAATCTAACAAAGGCAAATCCAATTTTGCCCTGTCAACTGTAATAAAACCATTAAAACTTGCCGCGCTCTCTAAGCAGGAGCTAAGGAGTTGAATTTCCTTCCATAGTCTTATGCGTATGACTTACTGCCAAATTTACAACCTCCTCCTGCGTGGTCCCAACAACAAAACACCGCGCACCATCATAAGCCACGCTGATTTATGCGTCTAGCCCCCAAATTGAGATCTCAAGCCGGAGATTGTGAGTGAGTTCTTCGCTCGGAAAAGGTTCTTGAATGGCCCTTTGGAGGACCATTCCGAGACCAACCGTTTTCGAATTGATTAACGCATTAACCACAACTGTGCTAAATGAGCAATTTTCTCGCCCCGGAGTTGGTTAATATTTGCCCGGTCGTTTTGACGCGTTGCAGGCGACAGATTTTAATGGCCGTTAGCCGCTAGAGTTGGTTGCGCTAGCGATTCACAATTGGCCGTATCGAATTACCGCCGCGCCACCTTTCGCGCCACGAGGGCCAATTGCAACAGTTTAGCCTTTCTCGCTGACACTCTGTTGGATGGTTACAGTTCAGGTCAGCCGCGACTCTAGGGACTCTTTAGAAATTAGTGGATATTTTTGATGAAAATAAATGATTCTGAGGCACTTTGGTGAGTAGTTGACAGTTAATTTACTTATATTTTTGGTATAAAACGAAATTTTTTACAACATATAAAATAAATTTAATTTAGATACCATTCACAAATGCTCAAAACGTGCAGTTGATGCTGACAATCATCCAAAATCTTCATAACGTGAGTAGCAGACCTTAATTATTAGGTCCCACCTAATCCACCTTGGTGCGCACTCTTCTTCTCTTCTTAGACTAAACCTAATCTAGACGGTCAGTCAGTCGCAACGCAACGCCATCGCGCGGTGACTATCTCAATCAGCGGCGCAGAACCTGGCTGCTTGGATCAGGTCGTGCAACATTGTAAGCACATTGTCGGCGCCTACTTGAGGGGTTTCAACGCGGGAGATAATTTATCTTCTGGGACCAACTGTGAAACTTGGTCGCTATACCAAGTCAGATTTACCAGGTCTAGAATATTTAATTAAGAGGGCGTTACAGTGTAGTGATTTGTTAGAGTAAAACATTTTGTTCTGTGGGATAGAAAATCGCCCTTTGCTTCAGAAAAAATCATAATTCTCTATCAAATGAAATGCTTGAAGAAGTACTTCATTTCATCGTATCAAACGGCTCCAACATCCACTTATACCAAAACATCCCATAAAGGTTCTCATCGACCACCCGATTTCACAGCACCGCTCCCGCTCATTGTGTCCAACCTTTCAGCAGATCCATCTCATCAGTCACTCAGCAGCTCACTGAACCGATGCGAAACAACGACTTCAACGACGTCAACAGAGGGCGCACTTACCGTGTCTTCCAAGTTGTCTCTGTCTGTTGTCTACTCTTTGTTATATATACATCTGATGCTGCAAAACTCGAAGCCACAGGTGCACATTCTATGCTGACATTAAATTTTAATTTGAAAACAATCGGAATTTATCTCGAGCTCGTGATGCCGTGTCCCCCGGTGTCAGCTACAAACGAGAACCCCGTTTGATAATCCCCTTTTGGTGAAATTAGGGTAACGGGGGCTGTCTTGAAACTGCATGAAGGTTCGCGATTGTTAAAAATCATTATGAATTCATGATTTCTGCGTGAAATAAACTAATATTGCTCATAAAACATTAAAAAACATTGATTTTAAGCAATTTATTCAATAATTAAAACCCAGTTGATCCCACATATTTCTTGATTTCTTGAAAACTCGATTTAAAAAAAATCATTTAGAAAATAGGTAAAAATATCTTGATGTCGTCAGTTTTTTATTTTTGTATTTTTTAAAACGAAAATATAAAAATTGGGCTTCGTCATGCACACGGGATATGTCGCGAGAGTATTCACCCTAAATTTCAGCCAATTTGGCTCAATCTCGAGATATCGTAGCCCTCGTAAATCAACTCGATGTTTAGAGAAAAACGCTCTCAAAGTATGACAGTTCACAAACATGGCAAAATTTGTTAGCTTTAATCGTCTCTTGCTCACATCAAATAGAACAAATCTTCATGAAACTTTTAAGGAGTGATTGAAAACCATCGGTTTAGTGGATTTACATGTATATAACTCCTTAAATATTGAATCAAAAGTTTCCAAAATATCGTCGGTTGAAAAATGAGGGATTTTCTAAATTCTAAAGTAAATTCGCATAACAACCTATCCCATGCAACGTTTTAAACCAACTAGCCATAACCTAGTTTTATTTCGGCATTTAACGCAACCAATAAGCAAGAGCTGATTAATAGGTTCTAAGAAAGTTTTATGCCTCGAACATAAAACCAGGTGACAAACCCAAATGGCTTTTAATCAGGTTTTATGTAAGTTTTAAGAGAGTCGTGAAAATCCGATGGCAATACCACGCCAAACAGTTTTATCGCATGCTTCTTTAAAACCAAGGGTGGATTAGCTGTCAAGTTACATAAAACCATAAGCTCCTAATTAAGCATTTCTCGCGGCCAAAAAGCAGTGCATAAACATCGCGCTTAAAGCGTGGTCTGATTGAATGTGATTGACAACCATCTTGGCAGGAAAAAGAATAATAGAAAAAGCAGTAAATTTGATTAATATTTGATGAAAACACACAGTAATGCAGAATTCATTCTTCATGGAGATAGTTGATTTTTTTTGCTTTAACGTCATGCTTCCCGGACGATTCAAAACCCGAACACCTCATCTTGTTTTATCAATTATTTGGATATAAATTCGCATTATAATTGTCAATACTGTATGATTTGATAAATTATGCTAAAGTCAATGCCAAAACAATGAAATAAAGTAAAAGTATACATTTACCAAAAAAAGTGAAACATTTCACTGAAATATTTCATAGGCGTGTAAGCACCGGGAAGGCAAAGCAGAAAATTATGGTTCTGATTTCCTTAAATGTAATCAAAATTGTATACAAAACCTTGATTGTTTTGATGTTAACAGCATATTTGAGACCTAACAAATGCCACTCACTAAAATTTTAGTCCGAATTTGTGTGAATCATAAGCAAAATTGAGTGTCCGGAATTCGAATCAAAAGTGTCCGGATTTTGAATCATCTCCCTCACTTTCAGCGATAAAATTTAACCGCAGCTGAAATAGAGCCACCTAATGCAAGAAATAAGCTCTCATATTAATTAAATTACCTTCAATTTAATTTGTTTTATCATTGGCAAAACTAAGACTTATTTTTTGCCAGAATAAAACCTGTTTGGCTGAATACGTTTGAAGACGTATGAAATGTCATTTTTATGTCGACAAAAACTTCATTAAGGCTTTGATGAGTTTGCTAAGATTCAGTTGTAAAGCCTTGTACGCATATGAAGGGTTTATAAATAATGGCCTATCTACAATCACTTAGCTTAGAATAGTTAAGTAAAGTAAAACTTAGAACATGTACACAACCCCGTGACAACCTTTTGCGGAGGCCCCTTTGGGGTTTAAGAGGGGTATTTCGGGGTTCTGGCAAGGCTGTTGCTACTTAGTGGTTTTAATGTTGGTTTTGGCTGATAGGTTATATGGCGATTGTGACGGCTACGGTAAAGCTCAAAATGTTCATGACTTTCCTATTCAGTTGGACCTTTTGAAAATGTAATCTAGAATTAATATATTTTGAAAGGCCATATCGTAAAAATCAAAGGGCACATCAATAATATTTTGATTTAGATTGGATTGGATTGGATTGGATTGGATTGGATTGGATTGGATTGGATTGGATTGTATTGGATTGGATTGGATTGGATTGGATTGGATTGGATTGGATTGGATTGGATTGGATTGGATTGTATTGGGTTGGATTGGATTGGATTGGATTGGATTGGATTGGATTGGATTGGAGTTTGTTTGGAGAAACCATTGATGGACAAGATTTCATATAAATTAAAAAAAGTCAATGAATCATTATCATTAACTGGTTCAATTTTCATAAAATGGATTTTTGTTTAAATTGTTATTTAAAAAATGATGTTAAGCAATGCGATATTTCAATATTTTTTTTATAATTTAATTTAAAATGATAGAAAAACTCCATTTATAATTAGAATCATTAAGTAAAAGAGTATTTTTTATGAGTACAATTTTGTTTATTCCTGAAAGGCTAGCCAAAAACAATAAAAAATAGAATTTCCAGGTAATTTTTTTTTCAAAATTCTGAAAACGATGCTTTAATAACATGAGACCCATAAATGTCACCTTACCTTTCTGCAAAAAAGTGTCGAGTGAAATGCTTTCGTAGCAGCAAGGCATGTGAGGGGGATATTTACGTTACCGAGATCTGAACACACCGGTGGCCTTAGTCAGACATCGCTCTACCTTAACTCAAACAGTGGATCTCTCTGATGCTCCAAATGTGCGCTGAAAATAGTCCCCCCTCCTGGCAGTACAACAATGTTGCGCACCCAGAAATTGTTCTAATAAGCACTCGACACACGACTGTCGGTGGACCGTTTGGGCACTAAGTACGTACGCAGACCGGGAAGACCCGCGCCGGTGTTTTTGTTAGAACGAAGTCGTGGTTCACGATCCCCACCCAGGTTATTCTGCGTTGGCCAAGGCAAGACAAAGAATTTACAATTAATCATAGTCGGGAGATGGCTGGTGGAGGGTCCTTACCTTAAGCTGTCTGGGAAGGGAGGGGAACTTAACCCTTAATTTAGTTTCAACAACTCTAGTTTAAGACAAAGTATTCACCAAACTGCTGGAAATTAAACTTTTTTTGTTGAAAATATTTAAAAAGATAATTAAAAAATATTTGCAAGAAAAATAATCTAATTTTCCCTACAAAATAAACAGAACAAGGCAGTAGAAGGTTATCTGCACGTGGCCTTCCATCAGGGAAGACAGTAGACGGCTGATGGCCATAGACAATTAGCAAGAATAACTACCTTCAATCTGCAAATCATCTATCATCGTCTCTCGGATGAGCGCACCGGACGAGTGCTGAACCAGGTTGAGGACCTCTCAAATGCTTCGGTGTAGGGAATGTTGGTAAGTTGCACTTGCAGGTTGTGTCGCAGTAAATGACCTGAACAATAATGAGGGAGGCAAGGTTGGTTAATGTTGGACGACGAGATGAGTCCGTGTGATTCTTGCAAATTTTGTCAAGTTTTTAGAGAGTAATAAATTGTTGTACTATTAGTTTTATCTTATTACAAGTTTCAAAAAAAAAATACAGTTTAGCATCAGAGTTCTACAAAATCTACCAAGTCAACATCACACATTGGCCGCGTCGATTCCCGGGGCCCTCGGAATGTCCTCCCATAAATCTGCCATAATCGCCTATTAAGGCGCCAAAAGTGCTCGCAATTTGGCAATTATTCGGTCGTATTTAATATCACAACATGACAGGACACACGCACGATTCTACTGTCACCCTTCGGCGGTCTGGCGGCAGAGTTGGGGGTGAAATTACACCATCAAATCATGGCCACGAAAAGACAATAACTGCCAACTTCCTCTACCCCCCCTCCCCACACTTTTGCTTCCTTTTTTGGCCAACAATCTTGCAGCAAGAGTTAATATAAATATGCTTTCTTTCAAATTGGCCGTGCCAAATGAGGGAAAGAGTTTGAGAGTCCCTTATTTCGAGACTAACCAGATTGGCCTTCTTTTATCTTGGATCGCTCGAATTATTGCCATTACCATTTGTGCTGCTGCTGTTTATTTGCGAAAAGCATTTTTGTTTATTATTGCACTCTCATGTGCTCCGCCAAAATCCTCGGGACCATCTTCTCTATGCAATGTTGGTTTTAGTGATGATGCACGCGACACGAGTCGATAATCACAGACAAATGAAGGTTTGAAAATTACATCCATAATTTCATTAGTTTTTAACGCTTTTCTCTCTTTTGAAAAGCATTATTTTTGAAAAAAATCTGTCAGAAAGTTTAAAACTAGTTTTCAAAAAAAAATAATAAATAACAACGAAATTCTTCTAACGTAAAATTGTTCTTAGCACAGTAAAAAATAATTAAATTTGGAAGCTGTAATTTTGGAAGGTTGAATATTACCGTTTTTATGATATAATTTTACCTCAGTTTAGACTGAAAAAGTTGCATTACACCAGAAAAGTGGTAAAATTACACATTTCCAGAGGTACAGTTAAACCTCGCATATGCACCTCATATGGGGGTTTCTTATGCGAAGCACGCATATGCGAGGTACAGGGCTTATGGGATTTTGGCTATATGGGAGACATGGGCGATATTTTAATAAAAAATCAACTAAACTATACAAATTTATAGTGTTTTGGAATCGTTATGAAGTCAGCTTTACAGCTACACCAAATTTACATGGTTTACGATGTTCTAGGTCATCCGAAACTTCGTCAAGTTAAGGCCTATGTGTTCAACGCCGTACAAGTATGAGGTAGGCGATTTGACTGTGGTTTTTGACCACAGGTCATATCCGGATAACCTCAGGGAGGTTCAGGGACTAGTCTACCGATATGTAGTGATGTTCTGGGTCTTCTGTAGAGTCCCTGAAGGTACGTCCGATGGGTCTACCGCCGTAACACGGCAGAGGTCGGTAGTTTTAGACCTCAGATCATATCCAGATAGCCTCAGGGAGGTTCAGGGACTAGTCTACCGATATGTAGTGATGTTCTGGGTCTTCTGTAGAGTCCCTGAAGGTACGTCCGATGGGTCTACCGCCGTAACACGGCAGAGGTCGGTAGTTTTAGACCTCAGATCATATCCAGATAGCCTCAGGGAGGTTCAGGGACTAGTCTACCGGTATGTGGTGATGTTCTGGGTCTTCTGTAGAGTCCCTGAAGGTACGTCCGATGGGTCTACCGCCGTAACACGGCAGAGGTCGGTAGTTTTAGACCTCAGATCATATCCAGATAGCCTCAGGGAGGTTCAGGGACTAGTCTACCGATATGTAGTGATGTTCTGGGTCTTCTGTAGAGTCCCTGAAGGTACGTCCGATGGGTCTACCGCCGTAACACGGCAGAGGTCGGTAGTTTTAGACCTCAGATCATATCCAGATAGCCTCAGGGAGGTTCAGGGACTAGTCTACCGATATGTAGTGATGTTCTGGGTCTTCTGTAGAGTCCCGGGAGGTACGACCGATGGGTCTATCGCCGTAACACGGCAGAGGTCGGTGGATTTTGACCTAAGATCATATCCAGATAGCATCAGGGAGGTTCAGGGACTAGTCTACCGATATGTGGTGATGTTCTGGGTCTTCTGTAGAGTCCCGGGAATTACGGTCAATGGGTCTACCGCCGTAGCATGGCAGAGGTCGGTGGATTTTGACCTAAGATCATATCCAGATAGCATCAGGGAGTAGAGGGTGACGAGCGGGAATTCCCGGGAAAAATTTCCCGGGAAATCGACCAATTTTGGCCCTCTCGATTCCCGGGAAATTTGGTCGAGACTCCCGGGAAATTTTATACTTACAAATATCGACCCAAAATTAAAAATTTAATCAGAAAAACATTTGAAAAATTCAAAATTGTTTAGAATATTGGATGTTCAATGTTCGATTCTCAAATTTGAATAAACCAATGCTTCTCTAATCTTCTTATTCTAAAAGTGTAAATTTAAACGTTTAAAAAATTCCAATAACTATAATTGAGAGTAACCAAAAAATGTGGACCCCAAAATTTACCGTAAAAGCAGTAATACACCAGTAATGAAATATTTATTATTTTTAAGAAGGAAAACCTTTTCAAGATAAGTTTGATTTCTATATCCTCTATCAAGCATAGACAAACTCATAATCTTGTTTTTTTTTATTCTCGCTGTATCGAGGTGATTTCCTTTTTTTTATGTCAATAAGTAATTTTGTGTTTTGCATATCAAATTATATTTATGTTGGGAATCAAAATCAGATATAATTTGTAAAGTTAGTGTCCGCTAATTGTGAACATTTACAGTTGATCTTAAGAAGGAAAAAATCAACTTAAAGTTTTTACTTTGTGTCGTTATTTTGTGTCGGTTACTTACTTGATTAACCTTTCAACTATGATGTGAACTATAATTAATTTTGATGTAATTGGATATTCTAACAATGGATTTGGCAAGAGAAGGAAAAATAAAAAAAAAACCTTCTAGATAACTTGACATTTCGTAAACTTTTAAACGTTTAACAAAAAAAAATTGAAGAACTTAATGATTTGATTCAAATCACGGTTTATTTTATGAACACTTTTCAACGTGCAAGTCATAAGCACTCTGATAGCATTTTGTGAAATTTGTTAGCTGTAAAAACGACACAGTTTTATATTTTTAATTCTCAGATTTATTAAATTTAATTTATCTAAATAATTGATTGAAAGTTTTTGTTATGCCGTAGTGTCATATCGGCAAAGTGTACGGATTTTTGCTCAGCAAGAGTTGGTAGCCTTAAGTATTAGTATAAAATTAGTTCAAAATTAGTATGAGTCGCTTTTAAATTCACGGTTCAGTTATCTTTTTTTTTGGAAAATATTCCTGAAATCAATTTGTATGGAAATTCAAATGAAATTTCAAATTTCAGATTTTTTCTTAAAAACTTAAACCTTCTTAAAGCAGTTCGCTTATGTTTGAAAGTATGGAGAAAATCTCAAAAATATTCCAGCAACAAGAACATGTGTTGTTCAGAATAAAAAATAATATTAAAAATATAAATAAAATAAATGATGTTAGAATTTAGTCGTTTCATAAAACTCTAAAATGATCTGCTCGTTAATAAAAAAATAAAATTGAATTGAGAAGGGAAAAACCCCTCAACAATTTTACGGGTATTCCATTGTTAAGTCGACCTTCTGACATTTTTTTCGACCGTAATCCGTTTGACCTTGTGTGCACATTAGGGTGACAGGAAAATTTGTAATTTTTGAAATTGTTAAGAAATACCATCTGTCTTGATTTTTAAAGGAAAAAATAAGTAACTGTGCCAATTTTGAGAAAAATCGGTTAAGGGTCGCTATTGATCGTTAAAGTTTGTATGAAAAAAAAATCGCAAAAATTTAACCTTTAACCTTAAACTCAAATGGCTGATATCGATTTTTTATTGTCACCCTAGTCCCCGGACTCAAAATTAGGGACCAAAATTGCCACATTAAACAATGTTAGCCCTGTACTGTGTGAAATGACAAAGTTTATGAAGATTTAGATGAAAAGTTTTCGATATGAAAAACAATTTCAAATCCGCTTGTCTTTGCTCTTCCAAAACCAAAGACCAATCCACCAACTCTATTATCGCTGCCACCGACACAATGTTGTCACTAGTAGCATTTGCCTCCATCGTGGCCAAAACTGGCAACACATTATTATTATATCCAACTATCTGCCGTCGAAGCATAGTATGAGAGTTCATAATTTGCTGCTCGCGTGTGTGCTTGCCAAGATGATTAGCGGATTATAATTACTTCCGATTGTCGTTTTCTTCGAGACGTTGCTGCTCCATTTGCTCAAGATCGGCCCGGGGACACCCCTTATAATACGGGTTATTGAATGGGGCTTTCTTAGAGCAGACTTGAAAAGATGGATAGTTGCAATATTTGCGATTGTGTTGTGTACAAACACGCGAGGATGATTTACAGGGAAAAATGCAAATTCTATTTGTCTTTCAAGTAGCTTCCTCAGAAGCGAACAAACTTTTCCCTCAAATTTGAATCTGGAAACGTTCTCGTTTCGAGGACACTTTTTAGTAAACAAATGTTAGAGCAAGCTCATATCCACACCTCTTCACAGAAAGAGAAAACACTACTTATTCTAGTGAGGGAGAAATAAAAATACACAAACTTTCAAGCAGTTTTGCACAACGAACCCACTTTAAAGGTTGGTTTTTGCGGTTTTTGGGATATGTGAGAGCGGATAATGGACGGTGGAAAATCTGCATGCCACCCCGTCAGCCACCACGGGGAAAACTTGTTCAATTTCCGCTGCTGCCGGAACTCTACCGGAGTAGATGCTAGTAGTTTTGAAGAGGAGAATGCACTCCTTGAAGCAGTAGCGCTCTTGAGATGGAATTCGTGCATTTAGAACGTTGGAAACCTTGCTGAAAAGTGAGACTTTGGAAGTTTCATATCTTTGTTTAGATTTTTACAACGATTGTTTTGGAGATTTTTATCATATTTATTGTTGTAGGCTGTTTCCTTGAATTATTATTTCTTTAAACATACTTATCGATTGGTACTAACTAATTGTTCAATTTCGACGCTGTCGTGCTATCTTGTCGCACGTCGTTTTTTGACGATCCGAGAAAAACGCGTTATAATGTTTGATCATAAATTAATAATAATAAGATCACGCAATATCAACAATAACAAACACTTTTTATTTGGCTGACCCGAAGCATTGTCCTGAAGTTTGGTTGAATTTGGTTGCCTGAATCCCAAGTTAATATTACAAATGTTTACGGTAGTCTTACTTGTACTTATGTCAAACGCGTTCTGACCTGAAATCCCCTTGGCAAGTTCTGGTTCTGGTTCTGGTTCTGGTTCTGGTTCTGGTTCTGGTTCTGGTTCTGGTTCTGGTTCTGGTTCTGGTTCTGGTTCTGGTTCTGGTTCTGGTTCTGGTTCTGGTTCTGGTTCTGGTTCTGGTTCTGGTTCTGGTTCTGGTTCTGGTTCTGGTTCTGGTTCTGGTTCTGGTTCTGGTTCTGGTTCTGGTTCTGGTTCTGGTTCTGGTTCTGGTTCTGGTTCTGGTTCTGGTTCTGGTTCTGGTTCTGGTTCTGGTTCTGGTTCTGGTTCTGGTTCTGGTTCTGGTTCTGGTTCTGGTTCTGGTTCTGGTTCTGGTTCTGGTTCTGGTTCTGGTTCTGGTTCTGGTTCTGGTTCTGGTTCTGGTTCTGGTTCTGGTTCTGGTTCTGGTTCTGGTTCTGGTTCTGGTTCTGGTTCTGGTTCTGGTTCTGGTTCTGGTTCTGGTTCTGGTTCTGGTTCTGGTTCTGGTTCTGGTTCTGGTTCTGGTTCTGGTTCTGGTTCTGGTTCTGGTTCTGGTTCTGGTTCTGGTTCTGGTTCTGGTTCTGGTTCTGGTTCTGGTTCTGGTTCTGGTTCTGGTTCTGGTTCTGGTTCTGGTTCTGGTTCTGGTTCTGGTTCTGGTTCTGGTTCTGGTTCTGGTTCTGGTTCTGGTTCTGGTTCTGGTTCTGGTTCTGGTTCTGGTTCTGGTTCTGGTTCTGGTTCTGGTTCTGGTTCTGGTTCTGGTTCTGGTTCTGGTTCTGGTTCTGGTTCTGGTTCTGGTTCTGGTTCTGGTTCTGGTTCTGGTTCTGGTTCTGGTTCTGGTTCTGGTTCTGGTTCTGGTTCTGGTTCTGGTTCTGGTTCTGGTTCTGGTTCTGGTTCTGGTTCTGGTTCTGGTTCTGGTTCTGGTTCTGGTTCTGGTTCTGGTTCTGGTTCTGGTTCTGGTTCTGGTTCTGGTTCTGGTTCTGGTTCTGGTTCTGGTTCTGGTTCTGGTTCTGGTTCTGGTTCTGGTTCTGGTTCTGGTTCTGGTTCTGGTTCTGGTTCTGGTTCTGGTTCTGGTTCTGGTTCTGGTTCTGGTTCTGGTTCTGGTTCTGGTTCTGGTTCTGGTTCTGGTTCTGGTTCTGGTTCTGGTTCTGGTTCTGGTTCTGGTTCTGGTTCTGGTTCTGGTTCTGGTTCTGGTTCTGGTTCTGGTTCTGGTTCTGGTTCTGGTTCTGGTTCTGGTTCTGGTTCTGGTTCTGGTTCTGGTTCTGGTTCTGGTTCTGGTTCTGGTTCTGGTTCTGGTTCTGGTTCTGGTTCTGGTTCTGGTTCTGGTTCTGGTTTTGGAATTTCAAAGAGGGTTTTTTCGGAATTTTGAACATTTGGATTTTGAGTAGTGTTTGTTAGAAAGTTGTAATCACTCAAACACAGCCATTTCAATTGACTTCAATTGAGGACAAATCCTCCAAAATTCAAATTTATTCCTCCCTGTAGAGCCCCGGACAATCCTTCGAACCCTGAAAAGGAAAAAAAACTCCTCCATCGTGCTCCAAATCGTATTCAAATAATTTCAATTGCCTGCCCAGATTTATTTATCACTTTGTTCTTCGACAATCACTTCAGCAAGCCATAATTTCTCACTTGTCTCCACAAATCGAAACTCCATACAAATGGCAATGATGGTCCCTCCACTCGGGTGAGGATCCCTCGTCAAGGGACAATAAACGTGGGAAAAATTCCACAGTTAAGGGGAGGAGAGATTTTTCGCCTTTTCCGTAGATTTCGATCCATCGACGTTCGGCAAGCAGCCACAGAAAAAAAGCCAAGCCAAGAAGCAATCCGATTTGACATAGGTATTGCCGTTGACTCCGATGGGACCACGACGAGAGGGAGGTACAAATAACAATAAAATGCAAATTTATCGAATTCATAAAATACTTTATCCTTCCGCACGGCACGGCAAAGGAGCCAATCGAAGTCGAAAGTCAACGCAAATCGATGTATAAACACACTTTTAAAAAGGCGATTCCGGACATTTTTACAATTATTTCCCTTGTTACGGAGAGGGAGGGGGGCCAAGATAACGCCGAGCAGAGGACAATCTTAGGGTCCTCTGTCAGACCACCATAAACATTAATTTATCGGAATTTATTTTTATAGATAGATTAAATTCCGGAATGTCTAATAAATTTTTCAATACGCCAAGACAGCGGCAAACAAGAGTGAAGAGGATTGCAGCCAGCAGCTGGCGAAAGGTATTTTGATAGCGATGGTGAACTTTATTGCATTATTTAAATCGAACACTTACATTAGGAAGATTCTGGGGAAATGGAAATTTGTAAGCTCTTTTGTTTTTTTTTTTCTATGGGATCTTAAACCAAATTGATTTGATTCTGATTTTGAATAAGTGATTAGAACGCTTCGGATTTATGCAAACTATGGTAGATTTGAAAGGACAAAACGCCTGAAGTTATGCTTCAATCTCATCATTTTTTTTTGTTTTGACTAGCATACTTAAATTAAATTATTATTTTTTGAACATTATCCTAATAATTAAAACTACTTTTTCTTCAATGGAAATCCCTGAAGTTATGCTACGTACAAATAATTACAGTCTTAACGCCTAAAAGTAGACAATGCCCCATCCTCGCTAAAAGCCACACCAAAAGCCAACAATCTTCAAATTCGTCAAGAAATCACGTTCACCTCAACGAGGAAAAACTTCTCTAGTAATTATCTTTTTCCTCCACGGATGCTTTCCCCGCCAGAAAGCGAGCGGAAAATTAATCCCAAACCAAAGCTCGCCGCAGGCAAAAATGACTTGACATTTTTTTTGTTTCGACTTGATTGGAAAATTAGTTCGGTCGCAAATATTTGCACAATCTATTGCGCTTTAATCACTCCGGCATCCTTGGTCGAACCATGTCACTGGGGTCTTTTTGCTTGGGAGGGAGGGACATTCCCGAATATGTTTCGCCCCGTAGGTCGAAATGATTTACGGTGGCCGGGTGTATTGAACGGTCAGGCAACTTTTAAATTTATGCCAAACAGAAATGCTGGACGAAATTTGGGCGCACTTCCCGCGTTTTTTTTCAGGTTGGGGAACAACGGAAAATGTGTAATGATAAATATTTTTGTTGAAATTTATGATAAATAAATGCCTGATTTTTTTTTATTCTGGACCCACAATATTTCAATGCGTGGGATTTTGTATTTTGTTTAATTATGAGCGAGTTTTTCACCGATGTGAAACAGGTCGTATCGAGGTGCTCCGATTTGGATGAAACTTTCAGCGTTTGTTTGTCTATGCATGAGATGAACTCATGCCAAATATGATCCCTCTACGACAAAGGGAAGTGGGGTAAAACGGGCATTGAAGTTTGAGGTCCAAAACACATGAAAAATCTTAAAATTGCTCGCATATCCGTAAAACTTCATCAATTCCAACTATCTTAAATGCATTCGAAAGGTCTTTCGAAGCCCTTCAAAATGTGCTATAGACATCCAGGATTGGTTTGACTTTTTCTCATAGCTTTTGCAAATTACTGTCAAAAATTGATTTTTTTAAAACCTTAATAACTTTTGGCAACAACCTCCAACACCCATACTCCCATAGGTCAAAAGTTAGGGAATTTCATGGACTATAAGCCTACGGTATTAACTTTTTGGCCAATCGCAGTTTTTCTCATAGTTTTTCGATTTTTCTAGAACAAACATTTTACAACGTTAGTTTTTGCCCTGTAGGCCAAGAAGACGGCACTTTTTGGTCTCAATTTTGTCATATTCGGAATCCTCGGTCAATTTCACGTAAGTTAGAAATATTGGAGTTGTAATTTTGATTTAAAAAATAATTAAATAAAACATTTTTGAAAAAAGAAATAGATCTTATTTACCCTATGATCAATACGTCAAATGCTGTATCAAGTAGGCGAAAACTTGTTGACCCCTAATCCGACAAAATTCTAAATAATTTTTTAATTAATTCTAAATGGCATTTTTTCCAATCAAATTCAAAATTCCAACACCTCAATCTAATGTAAAATTTTCTGAGGATTCCGAATATGTCAAAATTGAGACCAAAAAGTGCCGCTATGGAGGCCTACAGAGCAAAAACTAACGTTGTAAAATGTTTGTTCTAGAAAAATCTAAAAACTATGAGAAAAACTGCGATTGGCCAAAAAGTTAATACCGTAGGCTTATAGTCCATGAAATTCCCTAACTTTTGACCTATGGGAGTATGGGTGTTGGAGGCTGTTGCCAAAAGTTATTAAGGTTTAAAAAAAATCAATTTTTAACAGTAATTTGCAAAACTATGAGAAAAAGTCAAACCAAACCTGGATGTCTGTAGCACATTTTGAAGGGCTTCAAAAGACCTTTCGAATGCATCTAAGAGAGTTGGAATTGATGAAGTTTTACGGAAATGCGAGCAATTTTAAGAATTTTCATGTGTTTTGGATCTCAAACTCTAATGCCCGTTTTACCCCACTTCCCTTTGTCGTAGAGGGCTCATATTTGGCATGAGTTCATCTCATGCATAGACAAACAAACGCTGAAAGTTTCATCCAAATCGGAGCACCTCGATACGACCTCTAGAACAAACCGAGCAGAATCTACAAATACTGCCTCATATTTTTTTAAATCTTTATTTAATGTTGTGCTTATTTTATGGAAAAATCTGACATAATTTTCTATTTAAATAAAAAGTTTGAGATTTTTTTTCAAAGTCGTCTTTTACAGTCTTTTTGAAAGTTTCTGTTTTCATTTTATTCGCAGAATTAAACAGGCAGAAATTAAATGAAAATTGAAGCATAATCATTTTTTTGCCAATAAAATGATTAATCATTCAGAAATTGAAAAAAAATTAAATTAGCATAACATGAAACAAAAATGGACTTCTTACATGAGAATTTCTCCACAAATCGGCTGATTTCATGCCTTTTTTTATTTTTTTTTATTTGGCTGAAATATTTTAGGGGCCTTCCCTATGACCAAAGAAGCCAATTTGTAACATTGGCTCACCCATAAAACTCTTCATTCAACTATTTGAAATATTATATAATATTTTTTAAAGGTTCAGAAAATTTAAAATTTCTTTAAACATTGTCCACGGAAAATTGAAAAATAGGCCTCTAATTTCTGAGATTCAGCGAATAAAATAAAAAGAAACATGAAAATTGGTCAAAGTTTAAGTCTAAAACACAACTCCTCATTTAATAGTGCCAATATCTCTGCAACCAATGGTGAAATTTTCGATGTTAAAAAAATAACGTTTATTTACTTGTGATTTTCTGAACTTTTCAAAATGATTTTTTATTTACTTTGATATCTAAAATAATGTTTCAAAAGGACGTATAATATATTTTCTAGCATAGGTATTTGAAATGTTAGTCATGGAACTGATTTTGTGAGATAAAATCTAACTTTAAGTGACTTTATCTTGAAAACAACGCACATTCATTCGAAAGCTTTTGTGTTGATATTTCGATCGATGTGTAAAAAACTACTCATTTGAATATTTTATGTAAACTTTTTGAAGAAAAAACATTATCGCACGAAATCCAAAAACTCAGAAGACTCACTTAGGAAAAAATATGAAACAACGGGTTATTGGTTTTGTTATAATTTGCGATTAAAAATTTAGTTCGATATTAAGTAAAACTAACCTTTGTCTAAAATGGCGCTTAACCTACATATCAATTTGAGTTTAATTCTAAAAATACATGTTTATTTTTGACTTCTTTTTAAAGCAATTGAAAAAAAAGTATCTTGAGAATCCCAATTCTTATTTTGATATTGAACATCGTCTTTTTTTTTTGTTTTTTAGAAATTGAACTGCTTAAAAAAATAACAATTTAATTTCACTTTGCTTTGGATTTGAGAATTTGTATATGCATTGATATGATTTACTAAAAATGTAAAATTGATTAATGTTATGAATCTGTCAAAAAATAGGCAAAAAGAAAACCCAAAAAAATGGTAACCCAAATATTTCAAAAGTTATTGCTCTTGGCCTCTGTTTTATTTTGTTGAATGTGTCAGTTGAAAAGCAAACTTGTTTAAAAAAACTATTTTAAAGTTGTTTTGTTTTATTTTAGATTAAAGGAACAATTTAACACTTAAAATCAGCTTTTTATTTGCCATAAATGCATAAACAAGTCATATGTTTGCCGTACAATATGATGTAATGCCATATTTATATTATATAATTAAATAAAAACGTCTGATTTACTCAAAAACTTGGCATATATCTAGCAATTTTAATAAAAATTCAATCTATCTGCAAATTTTGTTGCATCTTTAGGATACACAACATCCAAGGAAGTTGTTGTACTCTTATTCCGAAATTGCCAAACCTTCTGGCATTATCCTCCAATAATTTGATTGCAAAATTAGTCAAATATTGTTGTAAATAATTTTGTTGACATTGCTTTAGGAAATGTATCAAAATTTAGTTGATTATTTTTTTTATTGTATCTTCTTTTTTTTCTTGGAATTTTTTTTTCCTTTCTCTGCATTTTTCATTTTTATCTTTTTTTTCTTTTTCATAAAATAAGTTTAAATCATAATTTGAATCGTCGTGCAAAAATCTTTGCTTAAATAGGGAAAATTCAGTTTGATATTTAGGGGAACTATATCCTTTTTCAGCCAATTTCTATTATCGGCCTATCAGCACTTTGAACATGAATTATAGCTTTCATAAAGTATTTTTGACTGTTCCAAAGTAATAAATAGTTCAAATAAAAGTAAGCAGGCAACTCTCCATTGTTGATACATCTGAAAATGTTGATTTAATAGCGGAAAACGACAAAAGTGATGAGAATTGGTCAAATAGCTTAGAGTGATTAAAATGGGTGTATTTCTCCTAGTTAATTGTTTGATGTCTTGTTCTTATTTTGTTCTAGTCCTGACCCAAAATTTGTTATGTTCTTTTTGCGTTCCCCACCTTCATGGTTAGTTAGGTTATCAAAAAAAACTTTCAAACGAGTCCAAAACATTGAAGATCTGCTAACCCTCTCTCGAGATATGGTCACTTAAGTGACATTTATGTACTTTTTTAAAGACGGATCTCACTTAAATGTATGTAAAATATTTTCGGATCCACCATCCGACCCATCGTTAGTTAAGTTATCAAAAGAACTTTCCAACGAGTCCAAAACATTGAAGATCTGGCAACCCTGTCTCGAGATATGGTCACTTAAGTGATATTTATAAACTTTTTTATTCCGGATCTAAAAAATTGATGAAATTTGTGTACAGCTACTGTTGGTAATGAGTGAGGAAGGCTCCAACCACATAAGTGGATTAAGTTAGTTTTTTTTTTGTTATGGTTTGTTGACGAAAATTCCTCTTTTGATAACAATATTTATCTCTGCGTTTTCCTTATTTGGTCACAAATTCGATACATCCGTATATAAATTGGGGATGTAGCTCAGTGGTAGAGCGCTCGCTTCGCATGTGAGAGGCCCCGGGTTCAATCCCCGGCATCTCCAAGGTAATCTTTTTTTTAATGCTAGTTTTCGATTGCTTAGCCTGAGATGAGACTAGATTAAGGTAAGGTTTACTCAAACGATTATCGTTGTTGTCATAGTATCATGGCGTATGTGCCTTTTCGAAAAAAAAAGTGTTTATGACGCTATTTTTCAACACGTTCACACGAAATTGTTGATGATATTTTAAATAAAAATGTTTAAGAAAACTATTTTTTCGAAAATAATGCATGTTTTAAGAAAACAGCGTTCTCAGTGTTTTGTAACCGTGAAAACATATATTATATTTTTATCATACGCCCCTCACACACACATTGCTTTTAGAATAAACTCCCGGTAGGTTGAGCAAAAACCCCAACCTCAATCCGTGTGCGATTCTCTATACGGCCGTTACGATTGCCGGCCCAGAGACAGCTTGACAGGATTTTGCATCCAGCTTTTTCACTTAAAAAACGGAAATAAAACTATCTTCCTGCTCCGTCCTACTCCTCCACCCCTCTATGGACCTGGAACCACCGGTTCTGCACGGTGGAACCCCCCGCCACGCTTGTTGGCTCAGGATCAACCAGGATTCACACAGGGCTAGAAAAGCCAGTTCACACATGAATTGATTTGAATATTGTAGTGTGTGTTCAGGAGCTTCCCGCTGAGGATAGAGGTAGGTGACCCTCACCCGCTCCCCTCACATGGAGGGGGCACTACAAGCTTAACTTTTTGCAGACCTAACTGAGGACGAACAAGTGGTCAGGCAGTAAAAATTTTATTTTCAACTCCCGGGAATGTTCTCCACAGGATCCGGACTGGCCGTAGAACCTTGCATGGGTTGGCATTTTTCAACCGGAAGGCGGACCGAAAAAACAGATGCACCGGTTGGAACTCCTGCCAGCAGTAACATATGCGTTTTTGGGGGGCCGGACTTGAAATAGTGCTGCTGTTGACCCTGGCGCTGGGAGGATGTTAAATTGTTTATTTCAGCTTTTGTATTTTGCTGTCTTAAAAAAATATGATCAACAAAAATTTAAATGATGTGTCCTTAAACCATGTGGACACTTTTTTTTGTAAAACACGATTAAAGACGAGTTTTTTCAATAATTTGCAGCCTGAAACGATAATGATTTGGAAGAATGGGCTTTTATACGGGTAATACCAACGCTAACTCACACGAAATTGAAAAAAATGCTCCGAATACTCTTCGATTTGCGTGAAATTTTGTGCTTAGGGAAAATTTTCATCCCTGATCACGAATCCAAGGTCCATTTTCGATATCTCGTGACGGTGGGTTGGTACAACCCCTTCTGTTTTTGAACATTCTAAAATAGTAGTTTATGCAACAAGTTGCAAAAAGAGGATTTTTTCAGCACGAGTCGTACATTTATCCAACGAGGTTCACCGAGTTGGATAAATACGAAGAGTGCTGAAAAAATCTAGTTTTGCAACGAGTTCCATACAACATTTTTTGCAATTCCGAAAAACACACACTGAGTGAAATTTTAAGTCAAATTTTCATGTATTTTCTCAATAAATCGTTTAAATCAAAAAAATGTTGAAAACTGTTATTTTTCAAAACAAGTGCTAAAAAGTTCAACTTTTCAGCACCCATTTCAGTGCTGAAAAGTAGAACTTTTTAGCATTTATTTTGAAAAGTGTTGCTATTCGATTCTGTTATTTTTGGTACAGAAAAGTAGGCTATTTCGTCGTTCAAGAATGACAGGAAAAGTAAGTAGTTTCACGTCGGAATTGCAAAAAAAATTTTTGAGTGCATAATTGGCAAAGGGAGCGCGTGGTCGTAAAAAAAAATATTCGGAGTGAAAAGTGATTTTTTTTGTGTGTGCCTTTTGTTTCGCATTTTTGTCGTGAATTGTGATATAGTTTTCGATAAAAACGATCCGAGTTCGTTAGGTTTATCGCGTAACAAAATTATTTTGATTCATCAAGAACGTCGTGTGTGTCTTTTTTGTGTTGAAAAGACCTTCCCATAGCTCCGTAGCTCGGAGGGCTCGACGTCGGTTGTTTGTGTGTTAAGCCCTCTCCATAGCATCGTAGCTCGAGAGGCAACGAAAATCAATACCTAATCTAGCTAATAGAAAGAAGATAGGAAGGCACTTGATGATTGAGTTCGTCGCGTCTATTCCGTAACAAATTCATGAACTAAATGATTATATAATTAAAAATCAGACTACGCTATCATTGCAGCATTGCGTTTAACACCTCATACTATAAACAAATATTATTTGGTTTTATCTTTCCACAGCCGGCTGTCTAAGATTAAACCATTTCATTAAAAATTTAACAACAGTTAAACGGGAAATGTCTCATCCGCAGCATCCGATTGCTTGCCTTGAGAATAAAACATAATACCTTTCAACAAACACTATGATTTTGGGTCGCATCATCATCTTCTATGATGAATCCTGACCAAACACCCTATCCTACTAACCAATTTTCAGGTTCCTGGCGCTCGTGGGGTGTAAGCACAGAGTAAATCAGCTGCCCTAGTAGCAACCTGCGCTAACTAACATTCCCGTCCCTTAAAATCGAGATCTACAAACTGACATGGCGGGCGCCGTTGGTGGCCAATGACTGTTACCTATTCGCAACTGATCTTGTTTTGGAAGTCATGGTGTTTTATCTTTTCAGCGCATTCATACATGCTGTTGATAAGGGAAACACCACTAGATCGTCGAAGCCTATGATCAGTAGTGCTGAAAGGATATTACGGTTCTGTTCAGCAACGGAGAAGGACAACCATGGGTGGTCTCTCATGCTCATGCTCATGGAATTGCAAAAAATTTTTTTTTTTCATTAGCTTGAAATAGTGATGATTTGGAAATTTGGTGTTAGAAGGACTTTTATGATAAATTTGACGCCCGATTTGTATGCGTAAACACACAAAAAAAATCATTTTTAAATTTCTTGTTTTTTTCTAACTTTGCAGGATTATTTGTTAGAGTATAACAATGTTCTACAAAGTTGTAATGCAAACGATTTTTTTTAAATTAAATATATCTTTATTGAACATTCTTACAAAAGGGTAGAGTAGTCATCAATGAGATACGGGGAACAATGATAAAATGGCTCTCACAAGTCGTAGTTTCAATCAATCAGGCTCATATTTGGGGGAAAGGTGTGTCTGCTAGATACTTATCTGCCATAATAGTGGCTTTGGTTATGGACGCTCCCTTGAAAAGTTATTCATTAATGTTTGTTTCTGAGGTGTAAAAGTAAATTATGGACAAAAATACTTTTTCGCTCGTAGGCTGCCATTTACACAAATACTAATATTTCCTCAAATTTCTTTCGACGTTCCATAGGGATTGAGCTGGGCTACAATGTCCTTTCATTATGTTTGGCCAAAATTTAGAATATACCCAGAATCCAGGGCTGTCTCATTGTTACCCACTCAATACAATAAGTCAATAAGACACTTCGATTTTTCTTCATTAAACTTTTCAAAATCTATGGAAATCTTTCAAAAAAGATTTTTGGCGTATTTATAGAGTGAGGTTAAACATTTAACAAAAAATCCAAAGTTATTTGGTATAAATATATGTATTTTACAAAATTTAAATACTTTTTAGTATAACTTTTGTTGGCAAAATAGAGTGTCTCATTGTTCCCCAGCTGTCTCATTGTTCCTGCCAAGTGCGTCTACAATGAGACAGTTGAATAACTCTGGCTGTAGATGTCGGATCGATCTCATATTTTGATCAATGTTAGAACACATTAAAAGAAAGAAAATGTAACCAAAAGCTCATTAAAACATTCTGATGAAAAAATTAGAAAAATTAGAAAAATTATTGAAAGTTGAAAACCAAAAGTGTCTCATTGATGACTACCCTACCCTAATTACATTTCTTTTACATGCTAATTGGTATGGCTTAGTGCTCTTCATCTTTGTTGTATTTTTCGTTTTATCATTAACTGATCACATTTGTTTATTTACTTCAAACTGTTTTACATTTTTGCATTGAATTGAATACATTTGGGTAAAAAAGAAAAATCACTTTAACAACTAATCCTAACTTAAAACTAAAATAAAAATTCTTCGAATTCTTCAAAATCATTAGAACGAGTAAACTACGAACTGTATTTTAAGATGAATGCTCCAAGGGTTCTTACTTATTCCTGGCGATTTTCGCACCCACGCAGTGTTGTTGTCATCTTGATGAAAATGTTTAAGTTCTTGTGGTGGAAACAGGTCACTGCTGCCTTCTACCGTTGATGCAGGTTGGTTTTGCCTCGGTTGCTGGCTGAAGCCAGGAGGTGTTGTTTTATCTGCAACTCTTTGCCGCTGATTCAACGGTTATGGCTGCAGATTTGGAACCACTCAAACAGATCCCGCTCCGGGTGACGCCAAAGCAGGATAATCCACGTCCGTGAATGCTGGTGGTATTTTACGACGATTTGGTTGGTGCCTCGTCGTCGCTTACTGCTGAATTTTTACAAACTCAGCACGTTTTGGGCAGCTTCGATTCTTGGTCGAATGGTCACCACCGCAATTGAAGCATTTGGCTTCGATGTTCTCGTTGATTGTGTTGTTGTGTCTCGTCATCTTGAAGACTTCGGTCACGTTCAACTTCAGAGTTTTGAGCTCTTCTTTCAGCACACTCACATCCATGTCGTACAGGCCTAGGAGGACCTGTTTTATGGGGCGTTTCCCTGGATCGTCATGCCTGTAGTATCCAATCTATGTGTTGTTCAGGAAATCCCGAACGTAGTTGTAATCTTTTCTGGTAGGTAGCAGAATTTTGAGTCCATCAGCACACAAGCGAATGGAAGCTCGTAAAGCACCAGATTTGATAAATCCGGTCAGCCACTTTCGCACCGAATCCGATGACGATGTTTTCACAGAAATGGGTGGCAACTTTTCCCGTCGTTCAACTTCTTCCTTCTCGCTCACGTCCACAGGGAGGGTAGCGAACTGATTTCCAGACGAATTTTTGAAATTTTGCGTCCTTGTTCAAACTGCCTGGCTTTAAAGGTAGCGCATCGGCATTTTTTAACTTCTTCAAATCTGCGGATTTTGTTAGTGAGGATCGCCTCTTTTTCTTGCCATGAGGCATTTTTGCACTTTTTTTTAGCACTTTTCAGGAGCTAATACCGAGGAGTACCTCTCTCGTTGTTGGTTCCCAAAGGAATAAGGAATACAAAAAAATATGTAGGCATAAGGAGTTTGCTTGTAACCATCACGATTTATCTTTATTTTATGAAAAAAAGTTTTGAAAAAGTTCCTTTCCTTTACCTTTGTTTGTCGTTCGTGTTTGTCGCGGGTGACCTTGAGATAATTAAATAATAGGATCAGTAGTGCGGTGCCTGTGGGGACGATCAGTCCTATTTTTAACGTGTTATTTTCCGTCTCTTTTGTGTCGCTGTTCGAGTGAGTGCATAGTTAATTGGCCAAGGGAGCGCGTGTTCGTAAAAAATATTCGGAGTGGAAAGTGATTTTTTTGTGTGTGCCTTTTGTTTCACATTTTTGTCGTGAATTGTGTGCTGCGAGGAGAAGATTACCCTCTGAAAATGCAGCTTCATCAGTGCATAATTGGCAAAGGGAGCACGTGGTCGTAAAAAAATATTCAGAGTGAAAAGTGATGTTTTGTGATTTTCAAAGCCCTTCCTATACCATCGTTGATCGGCGTCGGGTGGACTGTGTTTAAATTTTTCGAATAATGTTTTATTTTTTGCGGTGAAAAAGCCATTTCTATATAATGAACGAAAGACGCACTGACAATTTGGATCGTTGAGTTAATAGTGGAGCAAAATAACTGTGTGTGAGTGAGTTTGTGTGTTAACCAGAAAGACCTTCCCATAGCATCGTTGCTCGGAAGGCTCGCCGACGGATCTGTTATGAAAGTCCTCCCCATAGCGTCGTAGCTCGGGAGGCATCGAAAAGCCAATACCTTATCCTACTAACTCAAAAAAAATTAATCACGTGATGCTTGAAGGAGATGCTGTGGATTCAACGGTCTCAAGCGGTATCAACAAGTATATAGCGAAAAACTATCTGCTTGATGAGTGTACAACTTCAACTATCGGACTAACATTCCTCCCTTTCGTTGAACTGCAGGCTTCTTGGGAGGGCGCCGGTATTGACTAATAAAGTAGGGATCTTCAGAGGTTAAACAGTGAACGGATGGTTGGCTCCCACTGATCATTTTTGATTCATTGTTTAACTTCAGCTGATCCGTCAATAACGGAGTAGCAGCTCATTGGCAGTCAACCATGCTCGTGCTCGTGCTCGTGCTCGTGCTCGTGTTTGTCGCGGGTAACCTTGAATGGCCATGATCAACGACAACCACTTTAAAAAAAAAAATCGTAAACTCGCGATAACTCGTAATATTTATAAGCAAACCCCTTATGTTTATATATCCACATTTTTGTAATTGTCTGATCTACAACTTTGTAGAACATTTTACACTCTAAAAAATAACCCGACAAAATTAAAAAAAAAAACAGATTCGAAAAGTACATTTAATTTTCCTTAATAAGACATGTTTAATTTTTTTACAGTTGCGTAACGGAAAAGCAGAGTTTTTATTTTTTTGTGTTTTTTTTTCGATGAAAAATTCGTCATTATTTTAGGCAATTTTTTTTCAAATTTTAAATAATGGAAGGAATCGTAGCGCCCCTCTGTCACGAGATATCAGTAATATGGAGCTCGAATTCGTGATCAGGGACAAAAATGACCCTAAAGGACAAAGTTTTACGCAAATCGAAGAGGTGTCGGGGCATTTTTTTCCGATTTTGTGTGAGTTGGAGGATTATCCATTTTTAACACCCTTAAAGGGTGTTGGATTTCAATCTTCAAAATTTCAATATAAATCGTACCAAAACTTCTACAAATATGTTGATTTTTTTTAAAACGGCTTGCCATGAAATTTGTCACACTAGACCGTTGCACTACAATATCTCACCATCATCCATCACGCACGCACCACCACCGGAATTCATCAAACCCGCCACGCCACCGGAAACAATGCACCGGATCCGGTCAGCCCGGGGTCACCCCGGGTTCCGGCCATCGACAAGAAGTCGACTCCTAACTTCAGGCCAGGAACCTGCGTCCAAGCAGCGCGTGGCGATAACAAAATTGAATACAATTGCTTCAATCTGCCATTAGGGCGCTTTTTTCGTTCGTCCGTCAGTTTTCGAACCGACCTCGGTGCCCCGGAAAGTCTCGTATACCGTGCCGTGCGTGCTCGAGCAGGGGTAAATAACACGGGAATACCAAATTTTGGTATTACTTGGGCAAATAACAGCGACCAAAATGTGCCCTTGGTTGCCCAGTAATAGATGGTAAAATACCATGAAATCATACCAAAATCTTGTATGTGTAAGGGCACAACAATACCAAACCATGTTATTCCAAGGGTAAAATAATACCTCAAAATAAAACCATTTCAATACCAAGTTGAGGTCTTCTGGATTTTTGAACATCGCTTGAATACCAAAACTTGGTATTGCCATGGTTTTATTTTTAGGTATTCCCGCGCCCTTGGAAAATCATATTTTGGTATTTCTGTGGTCTTTCACATACATGATTTTGGTTTGATTTCATGGTATTTTACCATCTATTACTGGGCAACTAAGAGCACATTATGGTCGCTGGTATTTGAACAAGTAATACCAAAATTTGGTATTTTCATACCATTTTTAGTGCAACAGTTGCAGTTAGTAAAAAAACGGAAATTATTCATATGCAACAGCCAAATCTACTCACCTGATGATTCCATGTTGTTATTAGTGATATTCTTCACCACACCGAATGCATTTGTCATTGATGAACGGCCTGTGCTTGAAGTTCTTGAAGCTTCTGAAAAATAACAAGATTGAAAAATAAGTATTATAAAAATGAAACTGAATTGAAATTCACCAAAATTCTATAATCTGTCGATTGACTCGTTTTTCAAAGTATTTGGTTATCCCGACTTAGAGATATTTCAACGTTTTGAAAAAAATATTAGTGGGTATATCACACTAATTTATAAAATCATCTTTAACATTTTTGGGTTTCAAGTCATTTTAGCGCAAAATTAATTAACTCGTAAATTTTTTTTAACAAATTTCCCATAGTTTCAGAGAAAATTGATGAAACCTTTCAATATTCAAATAATACCAAAATGTGCCATCCTGACTTAGAAAATTTTCCACAATTTCAAGTCATTTCTGTAGGGGGTATATCAAAAGTGTTTAAAATCAAGTTTGAAATTTCCGGTTTTGAATGAAAGCATTCGCTTTGAGACATCATTTTAGCGCAAAATTAATTATTTTGTCAAAATTTTCCCATAGTTTCAGAGGAAATTGATAAAACACTTAAATACCAAAATAATACCAAAATGTGCCATCCTGACTTAGGAAATTTTCCACAATTTCAAGTCATTTCTATAGGGGGTATATCAAAAATGTTTAAAATCAAGTTTGAAATTTCCGGGTTTGAATGAAAGCATTCGCTTTGAGACATCATTTTAGCGCAAAATTAATTATTTTGTCAAAATTGGTCAAAATTTTCCCATAGTTGCAGAGGAATTTGATAAAATACTGTAATACCAAAAGAATACCAAAATGTGGTGTTCGATCATTGACAAATACTGCAATTTTGCAATATCAAAACAATACCTTAAATTGGTATGATACCACATTTTGCTCTTGCATAATCCTTAAGACAAATTTTAAAGGGTCCAGGAATACCAAAATTTGGTATTGATACCAGAGAAAGGTATTATTCCCCATTTCCCCTGTTATTTACCCATGCTCGGGTGTGTGACACGGTTGTTGCGATTTTCCGGGGATCACACACACCGACGCCGCGCTTTCGGTCGGGGACGTCCACGAGGTCCCGTTTTTCGGTAGAATTTAATAAAACGACGATCCACGGACGCCCGGGCAGTGCCAGAAACAATATAAGCGATGTGTATGCAAATTTCGAGGTGCTATTAAATTGTCATTTATGCTGACTGCACGGAAAATGTGAAATTTAGTGAAAGTAATTTTTAATAAAATTGCAACACATGAGGCGTAATAAGCGATTCAATTCACGCCAGAAATTAGGCACTATTGAAGCTTGCATACAATTTCCATACAATTTCAAACTTTCAGTGCCCGTCGAACAAATCACGCCAAAATTTGAGGGGCTCATATCACACGGGGAACACCACGTGGTTCACGGTAGCCGTTGATCGACAGGCCTGTTTGGAAAGAATGGATAAATTGGTTGACTATTTTTGGGACGACCCTTTTTTCCTCCGATATCTTGTTTGCTGGGTGGCTATTTGCACGGTGGCTTAGGCATTCGGTTATTGTCAACGTCATCAACGGGGGTTTTTTTTCTCACCGGGAAAAATCGGTAAGGATTACTCTTCTCTGTAGATGAAGGTGGCACGGATTGGAAAAGGATTTGAAGTGGTATCAGTTGACGCACAGTTTGATGTGGTTGGCTAGGATTGAAAGTTAGGTTATGGGTTTGGAATGCTCGGTTCGCAGTATTTCAAGAGATTTCAGTTTATTTTTTTTATGTTTGTGTTCCCTGATTTTTGATGCATTTTTCGAAGAGGTCATACCTGCTCTCCCTCAACTGTCCCATATCATTTCCCTCTTTCTCAAACAAAGTTTTCCCTTTCGTCGATTTCCACAACCTCCCCCCTGGGAGTCGAAGCCCAAATCGAAGCGATCCGATAACCGAAGGGTAATTTATGTGTTTATCGTTATCTTTATGGAATACGACGTGCGGCCAACTGGTCCTGTGCCGCCAAAACTCCGGAGATTGGACGGACTGCCGGTGGACAGCTCAGCAGCGAGCAAATAATTTATGAAACTTCTCCTCCAGCAATTGGCCACCAGTTTGGTGGACGTGTGGGAGAAAAATCGCTTCATCAGATCATTGAGCTACCAAAGAGGAGTCCTCTTGGTCTCTTATCGAGTTCTGGGCAGTTACGACGAGCGGGGACGACAAACTTTTCCTACGTCAGCTAAGTGTCATCTGAGCACGACGTGGCTCCAGAGAGGCCAAATCTCAGGTGATAAGAAGTTGATTCTTTTGCGAGCTGGCAAGTCAACTTTTTCGCAAATTAGCGCGAAAAACTTTTTTCTGGTGAATCATGAGAGGCCACAATGACAAGGGAGGGCCATCTGCCTCCAAGAAAAGGACAAAAGCTAATTAATAAGGCGTGCAGGAATCAATCCGGAAAGTCAACATAGCATAGCAGCCTCTGGTTAATAGCTGGGTGATTGATTTGTCATCGTTTTTCATCGACAGTACTGACAGGATTATTGATGCCTCCAACCCTCGCTGTTTGTGCACACACACGCATGATCGAAACCAATTAGTGTAATGAATTGGCATAGCAGAGTTAATTAGCTGAAATTTAGTGTATGCTTTTCACAAAAAGACGATTTTTTTTACTGTAAATCTTTCAAACAATATGCTAATTTTTGTTCTACCAACATCAAAAAAGTGGAACGCAAAAAATACATTTCAGATAAGAATAAAAAAAAATCCGTTGCCAAAGCCCTTCCTATATTTCTTTTAAAAATGTCACACTCGGGATGATGACCGGAACGAAAGTGTTAAATCGATAGAAAATGTAAATTTTTCACCCTCCCAGTGCAAATTTGCACAAATAAGGTTTGATTTTGCTGGCGGTGGAATTCAAGAAAGATGGGCATTTTTTAAATAAAATGTTATGGCAATCGTGCTGAAAAACCTGAAAATTGATGGTAATCTATGCTGAACCAATTTTTAAGTTCCTTTTCAATAGTATACCTACTACTTGGACGTCACTATTTAATTCAACAAATCGGCCAAAATGTTCATCTTCTCATTCCAAATTTAGCACCCACTCTACGTGACAAAGGTATTTATTTTCCGATTTATCTCTTCTCTAGCCAGGCAACCCCCTTCACATCAGCAGCAGCATCCACGAAAAATAGGTTAACGCCAAAAACGGCATCGTCAGTGACAGAATTCCAACACCGCGGCTAATCCCAATTTTATTACAACTCATATCGCGACACCGAAATCCCTGACGTCCCTGATGGTGCAGATTGACGCTTAGAAATGCAGTTTCAGCACCACCGGTGCTCTGGAACACGTCAAAAGATCGACATTTGCATCTGCAAGCAATTTTTCAACACTTTGTCAAACGCCTTACAGTGGGTGATGGTATCACTGTCAAATTTAAAAGAACAGGGAAAAAAGCGTTAAATTTAGGTAACTGACTTCCCACACCACTCCCCAAAACGAAAAAAACCCCAGCTCGAAACAAATTGAAACTACCCACAGCGCGTTTTATTGCTTCGGTCACACAAATTTACTTTACCGCTGAAAACATTTCTTTTTTTTTCGACGCCACCCTTGAATATCCCACCCCTAACGCAAAGAAAATAAAACCCCTTTCATCCAATTTAGACAGACGACGGCAATAAAAGAAAAGGAAAGAGTCCTGAGTTGTCGCAGTTAGGGGCGGTCAAGGGGGCGAGGGTGTTTGAAAGTGATTTGATTTGTATCATTGATTTCCACCCGTATAGTGAGAATGACACTGTGGGCAGTTCGAAGTTGAAATTTGAGCAAAAGATTTTTCTGCAATTCCGTCGTGAAACTACTTTGCCTCGAGCGACGAAACGGTCTCCTTTTTCTCTACCGAAAATAACGGAATGGAAAATTAATACCATTCAATACACGGATAGAAATCCTGCACGCTAATGTTTCTAAAATTGTCAACAATTTTCTCAATTTCGCTGTAAATGATTTCAAAATCGACATTATTGGTGTCAGCGATGGAATAATCATCATCAAAAGCAAATCTTTGGAAGTTCATCAAGAGAAATAATCCGAAAGGAGCATGGCTCTCCTCTCTCGCGCACGAAAGATCGGTAAAAGGAATCTAAAAAAGGAATCTAATTATTCGGCGGAACATCTTTTTCACTATTACGCCTGCAACTGTAACGTCACACGTCGAAAAATGACCTGTCACATTTTGTAAACAAAGTGAAATATATGATTCTAAGTGGTGCTGACAAGGAAATTCACCAAAAATCATCAGCAGATTGATTTTCTTAATGAATTTCGGGAGCGATTTTCATTTGCGTGATTCGCCTCCTCTCTCTTTCGCGGGTGAAGAAAGTCCCCAAGCGAAATTGATTGTTTTGCGATTATTCCATCCCTGATTGGTGTTCAAAAAAGGAAAAAATGTTGACGATTTTGGAAACATTTCCATGTTATCGAATTCGACAGCACAAAGTTGCTGGATTCGTTCATAGGATTTCTATCCGTGTACCAGTGCTGAAAAAATCTACTTTTAGCACTGAAATGAGTGTCCACGTGGTTTATGGATGATCCCAACATATAATTTTTGTTATAGCTGGCAAAAAATCATGTAATAAGTTGGAAATGTAGAAATATCATCAGGATGTAGGATAAACAGTCAGTTTAAAGAAAATGCATGCAAAATATGTCTTTTGTAACAATTTTTCATCAGAATTTTAAAATTAAAATGACTTGTTGTGCTTCGAATCCCGGACACTGATAAAAGCTGATTTGAAATCCGGACACTTTTGCTTCGAATTCCGGACTCTCGATTTTACTTATGAATCGCACAAATTTGGACTGAAATGTTAGTGAATGGCATTCTTTAGGTCTCCAATAAGCTGTTAACATCAAAACAATCGATAGTTTGTATAAAAATTTGCTAGAATTTAAGGAAATCGAAACCATAAAATTCTACTTTGTTTTCCCGGTGCTTCAAACGCCTATGAAATATTTCAAGTGAAATGTTTCGCATTTTCGGTAAACTTATAATTTTATTGTATTAAATTGTTTTGGCATTAACTACAGCGTTCAAACAAACTTTAAATGAAAGTTCATGTTGGAATTCGTCAAATAAAACAGTTTTGACATTCATAATGCGAACTTATATCCTAATATTTGATAAAACAAGATGAAGTGTCCGGCTTTCGAAGCGTCCGGGAATTCAAATCATAACGTTATCCAACTCAGTAAACCTAATTGGATAAATTTACGACACAACATGTTGCATAAACTTCTATTGAGACCTTTTACACGTACATTTTTAACAAATAGCTTCATTAAAGTGGCGTTTGATTTAAGGGGATACGGATAGGTCCGCCATATTGATACCACGACTCGAGTTTTCAAGATCAGTTTTGCCGTAACGTTTGTCACAGACGAGTAACAGGACGATAGCAAGCAAACTGTCGAGTTCAAAAAATCTAATTAAGTTGATCAGGAGTTTGTATTCGCTAAACTACGTATTCCCTACTCGCGTTTTTGAAAGCAGTTTTAAGAAAAACGGCGTATCTCTGTTTGGCTTAAGAAATTGTGACATTTAAGATGTTTAACATGTAACACTTCGAACGACTGTTTGAACAAAAAGCTTCATTAAAAGACGTTTTACTGGGAAGATAATTGATCCAAATGACGTTTGATTGAAAAGACGCTTGATCAAACAGACGTTTTATTGAAAAGACGTTTGACTGAAAAGAAGTTTGATTGAAAAGACGTATTACAGAAAATACTTTGATTCAAAAGACGCCTTACTGAAAAGACGTTTGACGAAAAAGACTTTGGTTGAAAAGACGCTGTACTGAAAAGACGCCTAACTGAAAAGCCATTTGACTGAATGATATTTGACTGAAGGATCCATTACACTACCGCAAACAAACAAACACACTCGCACGTTTTCGACAGTTTGCCAAACTGTTAGCAAAATGCAGGGGGGTGACATCTATATCTCACTACAGGCAGCTCGCCCGCAGCCAACACAAGCTGTCAACTTCGGCACCAGAACAAAGGGGAGCTGTCAATTACGACGCCAGCACAAAAGAACAGCTGTTCGTTACGGAACCAAATCAAACCAACTGCGCACTGTAAAAAAGTACAAAAACTGCAGGCTTTACTTAAAAATGTAAATAAAGTAATTTTAGTTTTTATGTAAAATTTACAGCAATGTTAGTTTAAAAGTTAGTGTATGTTTTTGAGGTGATTTTTACCAATTTATTTGAAAAATAAACTACTAAGGTAGGGATTATTAAGCACACATCAGGCTGACGACCTCATTTAAAGTTGTACTTTTATCACATGAAACATTTAACTTAACTACTGTGTAATTTGACTTTTACTACAGTAATTCTTATAACAAAAATTGAATTATCAATAAAAAAATATTTTCGTTTTCACTGTGCGCAGTTTGCACGCGTTATTAATCTCAATCACCCAAGATGGCGGCTGACGTTTGTACAAACAAATCCAGGCAAACAAACAAAGCAGGCAAACTGGCAAACTGTCAAAAACTGCGAGTTTGTTTGTTTGTTTGTTTGCCGTAGTGTAATAGCTCCTTGAGAAGATTTTTGGTTGGAAAGACGATTGATCTGAAAGTCGTTTGATTGAAAAGGCGTTTGACAGAAAATTCGCTTGTCGGATTTTTTTAATTTTGATTTTTTTTAATACGAATAATTCAAAAAACGATTTACTGAAAAGACGCCTAATTAAAAAATACGTTTGATTGAAAAGACGTTCGACACTAAAGACGTTTCACTGAAAAGCAGTTTGACTGAAATGACGTTTGATTGGAAAGAAACTTGATCAAAAAGACATTTGTCTGAAAGAACGCCTAACTAAAAGAAGTTTGACTGCAAAGACAGTTGTCTGAGAAGACGTTAGATGGGAAAGACGCCTAACTAGAAGACGAGTGAACGATTGGAAAAAAAGCTGGACCAAAAAGATGTTACATTGAAAAGAGTCTTGATCACCCAGAATTGAAAAGACATTGAACTAAGGTCGCCTAAGGTCGTTTAATTTAAAAGACGTTTTACTAAAAATCGAATGCAATTCGACTTACCGTTAAACATTAAACTTACCCACAGTGCCACCATAAAGCAACGAGAAACCCTCGAGGAACCCCCCCAAGAGTGGAAGAATAAAAATCGTTTTCCTTAACGACCACCGGTGTGTGATATCCTGGCAAAGTATCCACCTCCAAAGGAGTAAGCGGTCCACAACCCACTACTATTACTATCCTTTTTTTCTTTCGGGGCAATCTTACACCGAGTCTAGATAACGGTCTCTCGTCATTTGACTATAAAGTCAGGAGTAGCGTGGTTCACGTTTCTATGAAAAAGACAAAAGTTGTTATTTTGTTTTGCATCAACCGGAATTTCGTTCTTTTATGTCCCCAGAAGCACTCCTGAAAATTTGAGCCCATTTGGTAAGGTCTAGGAGCTCCAGTTTTAATTTGAAATTTATATGGGATTTTGATTTATTTTCCATGGGAAACTATCTTTTTTTACATTGTATTAGGATTTTTTTATAAATCGATGAAATGACTTGATTCTTATAGTAGGAGATAGGTTTTGAACTGGGGAACAACTTTGTAGAACATACCAACATGCTAGGAAGTGACCCTTTAAAGATACAGATACTTTTAGATGGTGGCTTTTGAAGGGGCTTTACTTCAAAAGCCACCATCTAAAAGTATCTGTATCTTTAAAGGGTCACTTCCTAGCATGTTGGTATGTTCTACAAAGTTGTTCCCCAGTTCAAAACCTATCTCCTACTATAAGAATCAAGTCATTTCATCGATTTATAAAAAAATTGTAAGATAGTTTCCCATGGAAAATAAATCAAAATCCCATATAGTTAAATTAAAGAGCTCTGACAAACTCAAATTCAGGAGTGCAAGAACAATTCTAGACAATCTTTGTCTTTTTCATAGAAACGTGAACCACGCTAGTCAGGAGGGACCGTCTTAAGAGGGGTTTGGAAATGGTTTCGCTTATTTTTTGGGTGACAAAATTCAAATTTCCTCTTGAAATGTGAAAGAGAACAGTTTTGTTCACAACATTTTGATTAAATGTGGCATGATCTGGTTCAATATTGAAATCCAAAGTGACGTTATCACATTTTTAAAAAAAATTAAAGATTGAATATTGAATAGAACTTTTATTCAACTAATTGTCAATTATAGGAAATATGAATACATAAATTTTAAAACCTATAAATTAAATCCTTTTACAAGAAATTAATTTATACATTCTCTCAAGTAAAATTGCATTGATCAACTGACAAATAAGCAACGTTCCAGAAATAAAATCTTAACTAAATTCCGCTCATTTCCCCAAGACAACAAGCGTTTTCCCAGTAACCGCAAGAGGCCATAAACGGCCGTAATCACGTGCTTGAAATCCATTGTTTTAGTTCATAAATTTTCCCGAGACTTTACCTCGGCCCAAAACGTCTCCGTCGAAACCGGGGAAATTACGCATGCAAGATGTGCACTGACTGCGCTTTTCCAGCCCTGCTGCGGCTTCAGTAGCCCTGATGGTGCAAAAACCTAACCTGAAAAGGTAAAATCACCGTCTACCACCGCCAACTGAAGGCGGGGAGGGTGGAAAAAGGTCTGTCAGAGGACCATAAAAATACCGCAACATGTTCATTATAATTCCATCGGCACGTTCACGAAAGCATAGAAAGAGAGTGCACCTTTTTCCCTTCATTTACTGAGGGAAGGGGAAAAATGTCTTCCAGACAACCCAGTTGGAGGCGCTCTCTCGGAGATCTCCAATATCAGGTGTTAGACGCAAGCCTTCACCAGTTCAGTTCCGACTGTCTGACTGTTGAAACAGGGAGGAAAGTGGAATCGTGAGTTTCAACACGATACCTCCTAGTGTTAGACAGAGGAAAAAATCCACTTTCGATGAACTGACTGTTCTTTTTTTCCCCCCGGTGGGGTTTATTGAGAATTAAATCAACCTTGTGTGAAACGAGTAATTAATGACTAGTTTTCGTCGGAACCGTTTGTCACCTGGCACCTGATTAGTTATTTTTTGTTTCCAATTATGTGAGTGAGGAAAAGTGGTGGGAACAAGTGGATGAACGAATGCTTTCTTCCGAATGGCTTTGTTTAGACTATGGTACACCAAAAATGAAGTTGTAGTACGGCCATCTGGGGCGAATCGGGACTACAGTCTGAATAGGGACAGCAGTTTTTAGAGCACTCAAAAGTATGAAGTTTAGAAAACGATGCACTATTCTGTGTCTGTTCTTTCCGAAATTAATCAAAAATATCGTTTGAATATCCCGAGCAGACGGAAATAACGTGGGAAGGTCAGTTTTTGATATTGTGAGAAGTTCGAAATATGTTATTCGGATGATCAGATTAGATGTTAAAATAACAAAAATCAATAACAAAAATTTGTTTCAAGAATAACTTAAACTGTTATTATGTTGTTATTTCAATAACAAACCAATAACACAGAAGGAATCATGAAGGAATAACAAGATTTGTTATTTTTTGCGGAGAGATGGAGCAGCATAATAACAAAAAATGTTATTGAACTGGTTTGTCTCCATAACAAAAAAAAAGTAATTGTTTTGTTTTATTTGTAATTTGCAAATAAACCTGCAGTTGCCATAACTCCTAGTACTAGTACTAGTCAGGGCTGCAGAGTCGGGTACCTCCAAGCGACTTTGAATCCATACTTTGAAGACAACTCCGACTCTGGATGCAGGATATGACGTCAACGACGACTTCAGCTCTCCAAAAATACCCGACTTCACAGATTCCGATTCCAAGTAAAAGTTGCTGAAAATTTGCTGAATCCGATGCAGTCTCCGAGGTCTCACTCCAGCTCGAACTTCAACGTCAGCTCCGACTTCCTGGCTCTGTGAAAATAATAACAGTTTTTGTTATTCACACTTCAAAAATTCTCAATAAATAAATCAATCCCGTTAGGGAATATAACAAAATTAAAAAAAAAAAAATGACACTCAAAAGTTAATTTTATTGGATTAATTTTAGCTTGAAACCCCATTTCATGGTGGAATAGATGACCCCGAAGAAATTGGTCAAAATTATTTCATAGTTCTAGCCAATTTTAGTAAAATCCCTTAGGTGGTGTATTAAATAATTAAAAAAATCAACTTTCAAAATTTCAACTTTTAAGAATAATTTTAGCTTAAGGACCCCATTTCATGGCCAACATAATGACCCCGACAAAATGAGACAAATTATCCCAAAGATCTAAACAAATTTAACAAAAAAAATAACAAAAATAATAACAGATTGTGTTATGAACACTTAGAAACTTTTCCATTTGTGCGATTTATGGTAATTTTATTTCTATGTCAGTATACCGAACGAATAACAAATTTTGTTATTAGGAGAGTTTTTGAAATGTATAACGTTTCCTCTTATTAGCGTGTGATTCAACATTTTCAATATAATATCACTTCAATACCAAATTTTGTTTTTTTTTTTTTATCAGAAACTGTTATTATTTTTTCTTCTTGAAGATGAACTTCAGGATAAAATAATAACACTTTTTGTTATTTTAACAGGATTTGTTATTGAAATATTATTAATTTTGTTATTTCCGTCTGCCCAGGATATTGTACAGTAACAAGCCTTAAACAGCTGGCCCAATTCGCCCCATGTGTCCCGTTCCACCCCAGATAACAGTACCTAGTATTTTTTTAAACCTGTAATAGTATAAATCCATCTGTTTATTAAAAAAGAATTAATACTCAGCTTACGTTTGAACTTTATTGAGGGCTTTTACAGTATTTTCAATTTTACTCGAAAGAGGTAGTCTTGAAAATGTATTCAGTTGGATTACCTTAAAAACTTTAACTGCAAAAATGTGCCATCATGTTTTGTTTTTATTTAATTTTGAAAAGAAACTTATTAATGCCTTTGTGCTCTTTTTTGTTCGCAGCTTACTGGGTTCCTATCTAGTTGCCATAAGGCACATAAGACACAGCTGCATCGATATATTAACAAATCCAACCAACAGGTAAAGTTTGTCTCAAAATCTTTTTTTTTTCGAAATTTGTTTTTCAACAGTGTTGAAAAAATAAGTTGCTTTAAAAATTCTTATTTTGAATTCCGGAGTAACTTTGATTGATACCAACAGTTCTTTTTAAAATAGATTTACAGTATTCAAATTTTATTTTTAAGGTAAAATGTTTCATCGTGGTCCGTGGATGCTAGCCCAAGTAACATTTTTAAACCAACTAGCCACCATTTAGTTTAATTGAGGTTTTATGGTAGCATATTGATTGCTTAATAGTTTTATTTGGGCATTCACCGTTACCAATAAGCAAGAGCTTATTAATAGGTTCTAACAAGGTTTTATGCCTCAAATATAAAACCTGATGAAAATAAAAGCCGATTGGCTTTCAATAAGGTTTCATGAAAGTTTAAATAAAAGCTAGAGAACCAGATGGCAATGCCATGCCAAACGGTTTTATCGCATGCTTCTTTAAAACCAAGGGTTTTGTAGCTGTCAAGTGCCATTAGGCATGCAGAATGCTCACTTAAAACCAAAAGCTCCTAAAGAGCATTTAACGCCGCCAAATAGCAATGCTTAAATATGGCGCTAAACGCGTGGTCTGATTCAATACGATTAACCGTCATCTTGGCAGAAAAAAAAAATAAAAGGCATAAATTTGATTAAAATTCGATTAAAATCTAAAGTTAATGTTGGTTTTGGCTGATAGGTTTTATAGCGGTTTTTACAGCTTTGATAAAGCCTTAAATGTTACTGAAATATTTGTATTGAATTAGTTGGCTAAGTTTATAATTTTTTTTAACAAAATTTATTAAATTTTGGGAAAATTGTTATAAAGCCTTAACTTTGGCTTAAACTTTTAAATGAGCTTTGTTTATTAAAAAAAATGATTTCTATTTTATTTTTAACTTAATTCGAAACCCGAAACCACAGTTTTTATATTATATATGAAATATGTTCTACTTAAAACGCCTATTAATTTGAAGATTTTTCGAATTGTGTTACATAAACACAAACAATTTTTATTTTTTATTTTATCCATCCTAGTGCAAAATTTCCAAAGGAACCAACAATGTATTCTGTTTCACGATTTGAAGTTATTTTCGTTGACACTTTGAGTATATTCTATTCATCAACATTTATCTTAATTATAGTTGACTAACTTTTTAATCTTTTCAAATATTATGAAAACTTTTTCTTGAAGTACTTTGAGAAATCAACTTTCTCTAGAACGGTCAGTATGATCTAGGACCAAAATTGCCCTCTACTTGGAACCATTGGAAAATAATTATCGCACTAATCCGGAACACCCACAAAATTGGTATTTTATAAATATTAAACTTATGACAACGTTATTTTTAATAAATCATTGTTAGAGTCATGTTGTGACACAATTTTATATCTATTTTTGTTACAAAATCATCGTACTGTTTACTGTTTATGATATCATTCAGCGTTAAACCAAACAAATTGAGCATTTCTTCAAAAAAAAAAAAACCAAAAATGTTTTAAATTCTGAGACAAAAATATTTCAAATTTGTAGATTTCATGGCTATTTATTTGCTTTAAAAAATTTATAATTCTATATGAAAACCCCATGATAAGATTTGTAATGAAGGGTGAGCAACATTGGATAAACTGTATTTGTGAGATGACTGATATCAGGAAAAATTTCTGGAAGGAAGAGTTATGAGTCCTTGCTCATACAAAAAATGTAGTTTATACATTTAGATACAACTTAATCGATGAGATTTTCTCTAAAATATTTTGGAGTAATTATTTTTACTCATAGATTAATCTCCAGAATATAGATCATTATGAAGACACACCAATAAGCGATAATTCGCCAGTAAAGTAAACAAATTGTCGATTTGCTAGAAAACAGTAAGTAAGTCAAACATCATGCCACTGAATCCGGAACAAAATGCCCACATATGTTTCCGGAATGACAAAGAATGTCCCTTTTTTCACCGGGTTTCTTCAAAGAGGTTCATGCTCAGATTTTTTTTCCTCCTCATCCACCGAAAAGAAATTGGAACGTGACCACGAATTTAAATCCGAAAATTACCTCGTCCTCGTGTCCACATATGCACTCTCTCTCTCTCTCTCGCAGTAGAGTTCACTTTTGGTGCGTGCCAGGATGATCTGGTTTCTGGCTTTTGATTGGGAAGCGAGCTGCTGTCCCCCGTGGGTCGTCACATATGGCTCCTTATCCTGTCCTCACCCGGATTTTTATGACCAACGACGACGACGACGCCCCGTGCGAGCTATCAAACCCCCGAAAAAAGTGGCCCACTGATAAGGACGGCAGCAGATTCATGGGAGGAGTATCGAATTCAAGACGTTTTTTTTTCTTTCTTGGCTACTTCTCAGGGTAAACTCAATCAACGCCGAAGGAAATTTAAAGCAAACATTGAATTTCAATTTACTGGTTTTTCCCCGGTTCCAGACTGGTGTGTGGTTTCCTTTGGACATAACACTTTTCATAAAGATTCAATATGTGAGCTTGGTTTGATTTTTATGTGTGACCTTTCGTGGAAATGGGGGATGTGGTGGTGGTGGGAGAATTTAAGATCTTTGGCTACCTTTATATCATCATGGTTGAGATCAGAAGCAGATTTGAATTTTGTGAAAATTATATAATATAATAGTTTTTGCTATCCTCACCGAAGTATGACTATAATCCAGCTCTAAAACTGAACTTTTCACACGTAGACCTACCTTCATGTATACACATCGTCTCAGATTCGGAAGCCAAACATTCGACTCGGTTTATGGTCCCATATGTAGCTATTAAAATTTTTGAAGTTTGGATAAGTAGATCATAAGATATGTACGTTTAAAAATGTAAAAATGTGTGTCTCAAATGTGTAAATTTGTGTCTCACAAATAATGAGTCCAAAAGTTTGAAGATTTCGTATGGTCGTATAAATCATTTTTCCATTTTTTTTATTTCAGGCCTCATATTAACGTTAGTTTTCCGCCAACTCACACGAAATAAGAAAAAGTTTGCACCGACCCCTCTACGATTTGCATGAAACTTTGTTTCAAGGGGAAATTTTTGTCTTTGATCCAAATCCGAGCGCCATTTTACGATATCTGGTGACGGACGGGTGGTACGACCCCTTTCATATCTGGACATAAAAAGACGTATTATTCAATAATTTGCAGCCTGAATGGTGATGAGATGGAAATTTGGTATCAAAGCAACCTTTATGTAAAATTGGACGCACGATTTGTTGGCGTACTCAGAATTCCGAAAAAAACGTATTCTTCATCGAAAAAGCGAGACCACCGATGCATAATATTTTCCTAGTGAAATAAAAAGTTACTCTAATTTATAAGCTTTCGTTTCATATTTCTTCAATTGTGACTTGAAATTGAATTAAAACTTTAAAAAAGCATTTTTATTGAACATGATTTCTGCGTCCATTAATCCCTGCTTTTTAACTGGGCTATGGCTCAGTTATCGAGCGCCCAGTTACCGAACAAGTACTGTATTTATGAGCTTAAATTAGAAAAAAAAATCATGTTTCTTTATTTTTCATCTAACACCAGCATCTTGGACAAATCAGGACAAATGTAACGAATTAAGACAGCTGTTCAAGTGAAAGTGTTTGCATAATGTTTTGATTTTTGCCTTCCTCACTTTCCTGAGGAAAGGCTATAAAATCACTCGAAAAACGAACTTTTTGGCTAGACCTCCTAGACCTACCTTCATTTGTACATATCGACTCAGAATCACCAGCTGAGCAAATGTCTGTGCATTTTAAATGGGCGTAATATTGAATGTTTAGCCCTTTTGAAATGTCAGTCTTGATTTGAAAATTTTGCAAATATTGTTTTCGAAAAGATCGGAAAATTTCACAAATGTTTCATATTTTAACATTGAAAATCGGACCATTAGTTGCTGAGATATCGACATTGAAAAATGGTGGGCTGTTTGTGTGAGACTTGGAAAACATCAATTTTCCTTTTTTTAAACCTTTGCATTGCAATATTTCAGCAACTAAAGGTCGCATCAACAAAGTCCGAAGAAGCAAAATATAGAGCTTTCTCAGCTTTTCAAAAATATTTTTTTTTCAAAAGTGGGCAAACATGTGCACACATTTAAAAAAATGAAAAACTGCGACTATTTTCAAAAAAGTCACCTAAATATGGATTTAACTTGAAAACGGTGCACTTTATCAAAATTTCAGTAAAGTACTTTTTGATTGCAAATTTGATTTTACATCGAAAAATGAGTTGAAAATTTTTGCAACCAAAATTTCGATTTTTTGAAAAAATCAGTATTGATTAAAAAATTCATAACTCGGTCAATGATTTTTTGCACAACCTGGAAATTTCTGAAAAGTTGGCATTTTATGTCTTCTAAAACATATCAAAAAATAAAAATAAATAAAAATAGTGTTTTTTTGCAAATCAAATTTTAGTGATAAAAAGTTAAATAAAAAAATCACCAAATTTTTTTACCGTGTATCATTTTTTTCCAGTGTAGTCCGTATCCATACCTACAACATTGCCGAAGATACCAAATCGATCAAAAAATTCCTTCAAAAGATACAGATTTTTGAATTTTAACATATCATTTTTGTATGGACAGCTGCCAAATTTGTATGGAAAATTATATGGACAAACTGATGATGCAAAATGGCTTCTCAGGGCATACCAAAGGCACCAAAAAAGTTTCAGTCGGATTAAAAAATACAAAAATTAAAATTGATGAAAAAAAACCGATTTCGTAGAGAATTGCTCATGTGTGAAGACCTTTCTTGTGGATTAAGAATTTTCAAGATCTGACTTACCTATCTAAAATTACAAGCAATTTAAAAAATGGTCTGAATTTGCATAACCTCAAATGGTCCCGGCTGATCGCCACGTAAATAGCCTTGTAGAGGGATGCCATTTTCCTGAAAGGCGGTGTCTGTATAATCTTGACAAAAAGTCTGTAGAAGTCTATTTTTTTTTTTACTCGTCACTTATTTTTATTAGGACCTCTTAGGTGCTGCGATCACGATAGGGGAGATCCATAAACCATGTGGACACTTTAGGGGATTGTAATCAATCTATAAATGAGAGGAAGGCACCAACCACCTAAAGGTGGATTAAGTAACGTTTTTTGAAATGATTTCGGTTTAAACAGGAACAGAACAACAAATACAGTACTCCGATTTCCAAATTTATTATTCTAAAATGTCTTGTACCTATACAGGGACTGTAGTCCCGATATTCCTCAGTTCGTCGCCGTCGCGCTAACTTGTCGTACGTGCATTTTAGGCCAAATTGAGTTAAGAACACCATTTTGTGCACCTCACAATGCCACATCTTTTGACCTTCACAGATCCCCAAAATTCGATTTCAATCCTAAGATATTCAATGACAACCAAAAAAGTTCCGAAAATTTTTGTCACTTTACATATGAAAGTAGTTTCAATCTTGTCGTGCTATCTTGTCACTCCCTGAAAATTGATGTAAGTGCGACAAAAGGCCAAAGGGATTTCAGGTCAGAACGCGTTTGACGCACGTACAAGCTAGACTACCGTAAACATTTGTAATTATAACTCGGGACTCCAGCAACCAACTTCAACCAAACTTCGGGACAATGCACAGAATGGTCAGCCAAACAAAACGTGTTTGTTATTGTTTACATTGCGTGCTCTCGTTTTTGTTTATTTAAGGTCAAACATTAAAACGCGTCGAGTTAACGGCAGTGACTAGAAGATAATTTCTAAAATATGTTTTATATAAAACAATCTTTTCCTGGCAAATTTCGTCCAGCCCTTTTTTGGTTTATAATATAATGAGAAACATAGATGAGCAATTCTCTGAAATTTCGGTCATTCGATTTTTCTGTATTTTTTAAACCGGCTGAAACTTTTTTGGTGCCTTCAGTATGCCCAAAGAAGCCATTTTTCATCAATAGTTTGTCCATATAATTTTCCATACAAATTTGGCAGCTGCCCATACAAAAAAGGTGTATGAAATTTCAAAAATATGTATCTTTTCAAGGATTTTTTGATCGATTTGGTGTCTTTGGCAAAGTTGTAGGTAATACACGGTAAAAAAAATGTTGATTTTCAAGTTCACTTTTTGTCACTAAAAATTAATTTACAAAAAACACCATTTTTTTTATATGTTTTAGAGGACACCCAAACAACCCACCATTTTCTTATGTTGATATCTCAGCAACTTATGGTCCGATTTACAATGTTAAAACATGAAACATTCGTGAAATTTTCCGATCTTTTCGAAAAAAATATTTTCATAGATTTTAAATCAAGACTAACATTTCAAAAAGACCAAACATTCAATATTTTGCCCTTTTGATATGTTATCCTTGATTTAAAATTTTTGAAGGTATTTTTTTTCCGGAAAATTTCACGACTGTTTCATGTTTTGACATTGTTAATCGGACCATTAGTTGCTGAGATATCGACATTGGAAAATGGTGGGTTGTTTGGGTGAGACTTAGAAAACATGAATTTTCTTGTTTTTAACCCTTTGCATGGCAACAACTCAGCAACTAAGGGTCGTATCAACAAAGTCCAAATAAGCAAAATATAGAGAATTTTCTCAGCTTAAAAAAAAATTCGAAGGTGGGCAAACATGGGTACTACTTTAAAAATAATAATAACTGCGACTATTTTGAAAAAAGTTACATAAAAATGGCTATAACTTGAAAACGATGAACTTAATCAAAATTTCACTAATGTACTTTTTGATTGCAAATTTAATTTTACATCGAAAAATGAAGTTGAAAAATTTTTGCGACCAATATTTCGATTACTTGAAAAAAATTGTATTGATTCAAAAAATCATAACTCGGTCAAAGCTTTTTTACCCATTCTGGAAATGTTTCAAAAGTTGGCATTTAAAGTCCTCTAAAACACATAAAAAAATAGTGTTTTTTGCAAATTAAGTTTTAGTGACAAAAATGAAATTAAAAATCACCATTTTTTTTAATTTGTATCATTTTTTTCAGTGTAGTCCATATTTATACCTACGACTTTGCCGAAGACACCAAATCGATCAAAAAATTCCTTCAAAAGATATAGATTTTTGAATTTTCATAAATCATTTTTGTATGGGCAGTAGGGTGGGTACGTTTTTCAAAAAGTTCTCGGATCAAATTTTAGTGTGGTTCCCCTTGTAGGGCATGCCCATAGGGACTTTCATGCCAAATATCAGCTCATTTGGTTGTAAACTGGCTGCGCGCAGGGTTAAAGTTTACATGGGAATTACTATGGGAAATTGAAACTTTTTGTTCAAACGCTCCTACAGGCCTGGGAAAATCACGCGCCAACTTCTGGTATGGTCAGGCCTATGGGGAATGGTCTGGAAAACACTTTTCCCAAAGAGAGCATATGGATTCGTTGTCCCTAGACCTGGCGCATCGGCAAACAATCCAATGTCTCCGGAATCAACGGTTTTCCCTCAAAAAGCATCAAATTTTCCTTAGCATGCTATGAAAGCTTAATGAACATCGCGACGCCATATGTCAGGCAGCTACCACTTGGTTGAAATATTTGCAAAAAAATACAAATTCGCTATGCAAAGATTCTGAATTCGACTAAATAATATCAGGATTACTCGAAATGATCATTTTCTAGTTAAAAAAAGGTTTGCAATTTAATATTCCAGCCGTTTCTCACCCACGTGGTAGCTGTCTGACATATGACGTCGCGGTGTTCATCAAGCTTTCATAGCATGCTACACCCAGAACTGGGCATCGGCATACGAGAGGATAAAGAGCACGATTCGGTAGTAAAATGGTACTGTGTGCGGACGGAGAGGATAAATCCCGAAATTACCGAGAGTACTTTACTCATGGTTCATTTTCCAAAAAAGTTCATCTATCAAAAAAAAAGTACCGGTGCCAAGACTCGAACCCAAGACCTTCGACATATTGAACCGTGCCTTTGACGTATGGGCCACCATGGTTCGGTGACCAAGTGGCGGTCGTTTGTCCATATAAGCCACTCATGAATGAACTGTTCCAATGAACGAATGAACACGCGAGAGGACTATACTCTCGCAAAATAGCACTTTCCTCACGTTTCTTTTCGTGAGGACTATCCCCTCGTTCTTTAACTTTGGGTGTAAGGAAAATTTTACGCTTTTTGAGGGAAAACCGTTGTTTCCGGAGACATCGGATTGTTTGCCGATGCGCCAGGTCTAGGGACAAAGAATCCATATGCTCTTTTTGGGAAAAGTGTTCTCCAGACCATTCCCCAAGTCGCTCAACCTGCATTCCTGTCACTCATGAGGTCTGCACAGCTGATTCCACGTAGATTTTTCCCGCCAGTAATGACAGGAAACGTTGACAAACGGAATATGTGCCAAAATCATAAGTGGTTTTTAACATATGAAGGGAAATCATCGTGAACTGGAACTGCCGGTCGTTAGCCCGGGTAAAGTGGAAACGTTGAGATGATTGTTGTCCTCTGCTCTCATCTCGCAAAAATCCATACAGAGAACCACGTCTCATTCAACCGGCTCCGTGGCTTAATGGTTACGGCTTCTGTCTCCCAAGCAGAAGGTTCAGGGATCAAATCCCGGTCGGTACCTTTGAAATTTGTAATCAGGAATTTGAATATGAATAAAAACTAAAATGAATCAGGTGGGATTCGAACTCACACCTTTGGTGGTGGTGGTGGTCTGGGACGCTAAGCAGTCGGCCATCAGAAGGTTTACACTCTAGCAGTGAATTGATCCGTAGTGTTGAAACATGTTATCTCTTCTTCTCTATTATTAAATACGCGCTGATCCCTGATTTGCCTGAGGGGATTAGAAGTCTAAATATAGATCGAGTGTCCTTCAGATGCTTGCTTCTATGTTTAGGCGGGGCCAAACAATGCCCAGCGACCTCGGAATTGGACCGCAAGGAGCTCTGTCATTCTGAAATGGGTCGTTGGAAGCAGCGCGAGGGCTATCACCACCTAATACCCGGGACTGAGATAAGCTGTATCAGCATTCGGCATGTACACAGTCTGATACAAATTATACTTTCCCATAATTTCGCTACCGGTTAGCGGGTATTGGATTGGACCACACACACACACAAGTGTTCTCCAGACCATTCCCCATAGGCCTGATCATACCAGAAGTTGGCGCGTGATTTTCCCAGGCCTGTAGGAGCGTTTGAACAAAAAGTTTCAATTTCCCATAGTAATTCCCATGTAAACTTTAACCCTGATGCGCGCAGCCAGTTTACAACCAAATGAGCTGATATTTGGCATGAAAGTCCCTATGGGCATGCCCTACAAGGGGAACCACACTAAAATTTGATCCGAGAACTTTTTGAAAAACGTACCCACCCTAATGGGCAGCTGCCAAATTTGTATGGAAAATTATATGGACAAACTAATGATGCAAAATGGATTGTTTGGGCATACCGAAGGCACCAAAAAAGTTTCAGCCAGATTAAAAAATACAAAAAATTAAAATTTAAGAAATTAAACCGATTCCGTAGCGAACTGCTCAGATTTTATATAAGATTTTAAGACTGTTTCAAAAATTGTCGGGATCCAGAGAATTCCAGGGATTCAAAAATATTTTCTCTGTTCCTTGAGACATTTTAAGCCCGGAAAAATTGGACGCCCTAATATAATACAAACCTTCAGATAATCAAAACATCTGATAATTGACTGTATAACATTAAAAAAATTAGGTTGTTGTGAATATGTGATAAAAATATTAAAAAAAAAACTATTTTGATTGAACTTATCTTTCTTACTTAAGTTCCATTTCCGTTAAAATCACACAAGTCACTGATTGAATGATAAATAATGTTCATTCTTCTTCTTCCAGATGGCTATAGTGTGGTTTGCTACCTTGTGCGAAACAATCAGTGCAGAAAGCGATAGCATTTCCCGCTTTTCCCAGGAATAAAACCACCCTCTCCCATGTTTTCTGCGTGATTGTGTGTCCCAACCTAAGCTCACCGTGTGTGCGTCGCCTGAAAACCACCATCGAATCTATTATTAAAGCTCTATTTGTCTTTCCACATTATTTAATGACCCGTACAAATGAAACGAAGAAGGGGTGGGGAGAGTCCGACCGACGAGCAAACCAAAAAACACAAAAAAGAAGAAAAAAACGAGGGACCAATGTGTCTTCTTCTAAAGGTTTGCACGCCACAGGATAGCCCTACTTCCCTCCTCCTCGAACCTTCAAAAACTGGACAAAGGACCGTTACAACACCGGTTACCGGTTGGGACGAACTATAAACATGAACTGGGTGGCAGGGTGTTCCAGAAATGTTGATAAGTTTAACAATTTCGTGATCAAAATGTCAAAAATTCCTTGTAATCTTGCATCTCTGCTTATCAACTGTCTTGAACCATGATAGGGGAACAGCATCTAATACCAGCGTGCCTCTAATGTTGGCAGGTCAAAACTTTGACATTCAATTAAAGCTAATCAAAAGCGTTTTCAACTGAAATCGAATGATAAATAGAGGTGAGCAAGCAAGCTTCTATCAAAAGTTTTGTAAAATTAGTTGTTTAAATAGTGAAAATCAGCAAATTGGATGGAGTTAGGAGCGAGTGCTTAACCTGCCAAACATACGAGAATTTGCTCGATGAAAAGGTAGATTCTGTAGAGGAATTCCCTTTTTTAGCTTGGAACTTCAAGTGTTTATCATCGAAAATCGATTATTGAGCTGACTCACACACCTTTAGGTAAATTTCATTGTCTTAATTAAAACTAATAAATTAACCATACATTGTGCAAATTTTAACAATAATCGTGTTTGAACTAACTTTCAAACAGTCTGGAACACCCTACCCGTTCCAACCCTGTGGACTGTGCGGGGTGACCCAAGTTCAAAAGTTGCCGCCGGGAAGGTGGCTTTTTGTTCTGTACAACGAAGAAGTGATCCCAATTCGATACGTCACCTCTTCAGGAGTGGGGTTTCGTGTGGAAGAGTCCAGTCCAGGAGGAGAAAAATCAAGTCCCAGTTTCGTCCTTTCCGAAAGGGGCAGTGGGAAGGAGGATTCGAGTGAGGTGAAATCATAAATGCTTGACTTAATTTTTAATTAATTTGAACGTTAATGGTAGACGACAGGGTTGGAATTGGTTGTTTGAGAGGGTGGTTTTGGGACGCGATTGAAGGAATGATAACTCTTCTTCGAAAAGGGGTGGTCCAGAGCGGGATTAGAGGTGACCGAAGTCGGTGTAGGGGTTTTCGGCGGAAGGTTGTCTCGAAGAAACGGCCCGTGTAACCAGAAATCCCCCTTTTGATGGGGTGATGGTGAAAAGTTTTGGCAGCTGGAACTAATTTTCAACTAGGATCGAAGGGGGGTTTCAAACCGACCGTCTCGTGGCATTGGGAGATTGGTTTGATTGAAATAGATTAACCCTAGCGAATTGGGTGTGTCACCAACGGGAGAAAAAGGTTAATTAATGGTTTGATTTTGTGAAGAAATTTGTACTGTTAACGAAACTGATGTGAACTAGTGCTCTATGCGAGGAATAAAGTACAAAACAAAAGCTTTTGCTTGCAAAATTTGTTTATTCAACTATTCATTTTCAACAGAACTATTTTTTCACTTGTTCTTCTTAACGACCTCCACGTCCCTTCTTACCCTCCTTACCCTCCTTACCTTCCTTACCTCCCTTGCCACCCTTTCCTCCCTTTCCACCCTTTCCATCGTGTTCTCCCTTTCCGCCCTTTTCTCCCTTACCACCCTTTCCCCCCTTACCGCCCTTACCCCTCTTTCCGCCGCGTCCACCCTGCTCCTCATCGCCTTCCGCCTCCTCATCTGCTCCGCGTCCTCCCTTTCCGCCACGACCTCCTCCTCGGCCACCCTTCTGTCCACCGTCCTCCTCAACGTCCTGCCCGTTTGGACCACCCCAGCCGCCCTGTCCTTGATCGTCGCCACGACCTCCCTTTCCGCCGGCCATTCCGGTGTCCTCCCCGTCCGTTTCCTCGTCCATCTGGGGTTCGGCGGCTGCCGGGTCCCACAGGCACAGGACGGCCACGATCGCCAGCGTCAGGAAGATCAGCGAGAGCTTCATGGTTGGATTGGTTGTTGTATGCCGAGTAGATTGATTGACGATCAACTTGGAATGATGTTTTGAGTTGCAGTGGGGCAGGTTTTTATAGGGCTGAGCTGATGGTTTTAATGGACATTTAATTGAGTCTGACGTGGTTTTGATTGAAACGGAAACCGAGCGGTTACCGGGTGCTATTGTTGTCTGGTGCAAATTGAAGCATTACAAAAAATACCATCACATTTTTTGTAATTGAAATGAAAAAAAAAAAACAGGTTGCATAAGCATTAGCTTAATCTTCATTGCTACCAGTGAGATGTTTTTTCATAATTCACAGCCAAAAGATTATTAACAGGAGCTAACCATCCGTCATCGCCGCACTTATACAAAAATACTTTCATCGATTTTTGGAAAATGTCGAGATTTTCTTTTCAGCTCTTGTATCGAAAAGTAAATTTCAATCCTGTTTTGGGTTTGGCCAAAGCAGGGAAAATGTCTCATTCGAATCAGGAGTTTTGGGATCAAAATAGGGTATATGACCCTATTGAGGACCTGCTATACAAATGTATTTTGGATCGCTGTACCTATTTTCGACCCACACTCTGATTGATTGAAATTTTCACAACTCGAATTGCGGCGTTCGGCGGACACTTCGGTTTGATATGCCAAAGGGCCTATCCAAGATTATAAATAAAAAAAAAATATAATTTCATATATTATGCTGATATTCCAACATATTAGAATTGAAAAATGTGTTTTGGTTGTTTGTTGATTAGTCCAAAATAGGTTATAGGTCCAAAATAGGGACATATCAAGAGCAATACGAGAAAGCGGCGAATAAGCATTTTGACAGCTGGAAATATTTTGAAAATTCTGAGAAAACTTGTAATTTTTTCACAAAACTCGAAATGTATAACAATAGCTGGCCTTCCCTGCTACTTTTTGACATTAGAAGTGTTGTTAAGGGGTTACATACATGTAAATCGGCAAAAAAGTCAGAGTTTGGTGTGAGCACACATTTCTTTTTTGTTAAATCTGTTATCAGGGTATTAAAATATACATTTTCATCTATCATCAAATTAAATTTGATGACATTTGGTTGTGTCATTGCCGAGATATAAAAATCGGGTGCCACACTATCTCAACACTGCCTTGACTAAATCGGCTCTAAATTTTGGTGAAGACTCGTTAAACCGGTCCTGTGTGCATGGCGAAGGCTGATTTTCAAAAAACTTGTTTTAAAAAAAGATAAATATATTTTTGCGTTTTGCCTTCCTCACTGAGGTAAGGCTATAATCCTGCTCTAAAATTGAACTTTTTATTTAAAGCTCGAAAACCCACCTTGATGTATACATATCGACTCAGAATCGAAAACTGAACAAATGTCTGCGTGTATGTGTGTGTGTATGTGAGTGTGTATGTGTGTGTGTGTATGTGTGTGTGTATGTGTGTGTATGTGTGTGTGTATGTGACCAATAATGTCACGCAGTTTTCTCAGCACTGGCTGAACCGATTTTGACCAAACCAGTCGCATTCGACTTGGTTTAGGATCCCATACGGTGCTATTGAATTGTTTGAAGTTTCGATAAGTAGTTCAAAAGTTATGTATAAAAATGTGTTTTCGCATATTTTCGGAAGTTGAATAAATGGCAGTAAACTGAACCAAACATCATAATGTTATACATCGTTAGTTAGGTATTTGAAAGACCTTTCCAACGAGTCCAAAACATTGATAATCTGGCAACCCTGTCTCGAGTTATACCCACTTAAGTGATATTTATGTACTGTTGTGTAGCCGGATCTCACTTAAATGCATGTAAACAATGTCCGGATCCATCATCCGACCCACCGTTAGTTAGGTAATCACAAGACCTTTCCAACGAGTCTAAAACATTGAAGATCTGGCAACCCTGTCTCGAGTTATAGCCACTTAAGTGATATTTATGTACTTTTTTTGTAGCCTGATCTCACTTAAATGTATGTAAACAATGTCCGGATCCATCATCCGACCCATCCTTAGTAAGGTAATCGAAATACCTTTCCAATGAGTCCAAAACATTGAAGATCTGGCAACCCTGACTTGAGTTATAACCACTTAAGTGATATTTATGTACTTTTTTGTAGCCGGAACTCACTTAAATACATGTAAACAATGTCCGGATCCACCATCTGACCCATCGTTAGTTAGGTAATCGAAAGACCTTTCCAACGAGTCTAAAACCTTGACGATCTGGCAACCCTGTCTTGAGCTATGACCACTTAAGTGACATTTATGTACTTTTTTGATGCCAGATCTCACTTAAATGTATGTAAACAACGTCCGGATCCATCATCCTACCCATCGTTGGTAAGTTTTTCGAAAGACCCTTCCAACGAGTCTAAAACATTGAAGATCTGGCAACCCTGTCTCATGCTATGACCACTTAAGATGCGACTTATGAGCCCTTGAGTGATATGTGTGTTTTTTGTATTCCGGAACTTAACGAAATCAGACGAAAATTGTGTCCAAACCCATCATATCACATATCACCCATTGTTGGAAAAGAATGAGGAAGGCACCAACCACATAGGTGGATTAAGTTAGTTTTTCATATAAAAAGTCGTCAGTTTTTGATGTTTGTATTATTTTTAACAAGCAAAATTTCAAAATCGGGCTTCGTCATGCAAACGGGATATGTCTTGAAAGTCTTCACCCCAAATTTTAGCCAATTTGGTCCATCCCATCTCGAGATATCGTGGCACCCGTAAATCAACTCGGTGAAAGTTTGACAGTACGCTTTGCGCACGGCAAAATATTGAGCTTAAAATCGTCTCTAACTCAGTTTAATCATGTAATATATTCATGAAACTTTCAGAACTTCAATCATCTTTTTGCCTTCCTCACTTTACTGAGGAAAGGCTATAAAATCACTCGAAAAACGAAAATCTTAATTTGACCTCCTAGACCCACCTTCATGTATACTTATCGACTCAGAATCACATTCTGAGCAAATGTCTGTGTGTGTGGTGGGATGTTGATCAAAAAAATTTGCACTGGATTATCTCGGCACTGGCTGAACCGATTTGTACCGTATTGGTCTCATTCGATCCGTCTTGGGGTCCCATAAGTCGCTATTTAAAATTATAAAGTTTAGTAAAGTACTTCAAAAGTTATGCTAAAAAAACGATTTTAGAAAAAGTCCGGAAGATTGTAAAAAGGGTGGTTTTTGTAAGAAACCCTGTCATGCTATACATTTTTAGAAAGGTATTCAAAAGACCTTTCCAATGAGTTCAAAAGATTGAAGATCTGACAACCCTATCAAAAGTTATAAGCACATAAGTGTCATTTATGCACTTTTTAGAGGCCGGATCTCATATATTTCGATGAAAACGTTGTCCGGATCTATCTTGCGACCTGTCAATGGATAGGTGATCAAAAGACCTTTCCAACGAGTTCAAAAGATTGAATATCTGACAACCCTATCAAAAATTATGCGCACTTAAGTGTTATTTATGAATTTTTTAGAGGCCGGATCTCATATATTTCGATGAAAACGTTGTCTGGATCTTTAATGCGCCCTGTCGTTGGACAGGTGATCAAAAGACCTTTCCAACATGTTCAGTAGATTGCAGATCTGACAACCCTATTAAAAGTTATAAGCACATAAGTGCCCTGAATTATGAAGATCTTACTACCCAATCTGATGGTATGAATAATAGGGTGGGTACGGATTTTGAAAAGTTCTCAGATCAACTTCTGGTGTGGTTCCCCTTGTAGGGCATACCCATAGAGACTCTCACGCCAAATTCCAGCTCATTTGGTTGAAAACTGGCTTGTCTCAAGCGGGTTCAAGTTTACATGGAAACTACTATGGGAAATTTTGAATTTTCGTTCATTCGCTCCTACAGGCCTGGGGAAAACATGTAGAAACTTCTAGGATGGCCAGAAATGAGCGGAATCGTCTGGAGAACAACTTTTCCTAAGAGACCAGGTCGATTCGTTCAACCCTCATCGAGCTCAACGGCCATACATCCGGGGTTTTCGGAACCAACGGTTTTCCCCAGAAAAGCATCAAATTTTCCTTAGCATGCTATGAATGCTTGATGAAAACCGCGACGCCACGTGTCAAACAGCTACCACGTGATTGTAAATTTTGCACCATAACAGTTTTTTTTTTCTTATTTGAAGGTTCAGAATACAGCTGAATAGTATCCTGATCACCATGAATGATAATTCTATGGTTCAAAAAGTTATAAAAAGTATCTTTTTATAGGCGATGCTAGTCCACGTGGTAGCTGTTTGACATTTGGCATCGCGGTTTTAATCAAGCATTCATAGCATGCTAAGGAAAATTTGATGCTTTTCTGGGGAAAACCGTTGGTTCCGAAAACCCCGGATGTATGGCCGTTGAGCTCGATGAGGGTCTCTTAGGAAAAGTTGTTCTCCAGACGATTCCGCTCATTTCTGGCCATCCTAGAAGTTTGTACATGTTTGCCCCAGGCCTGTAGGAGCGAATGAACGAAAATTCAAAATTTTCCATAGTAATTTCCATGTAAACTTGAACTCGATTGAGACAAGCCAGTTTTCAACCAAATGAGCTGGAATTTGTCGTGAGAGTCTTTATGGGTATGCCCTACAAGGGGAACCACACCAGAACTTGATCTGAGAACTTTTCAAAATCCGCACCCACCCTAATGAATAATGAATCAAGTTGATAGAACACTGAAAGGTCCACCCTTGTGCATCTATTTTGGATGAATTTTCAACAAATTGGTATCAATGCACACGTGTCAGAGAAGTTTTTTGTTCTTTCACACCATTTACAAATAATCAATACATTTCTTTCAACCATTTTGCCTTCCTCACTGAGGTAAGGCTATAATCCTGCTCTAAAAATGAACTTTGTATAAAAACGTCGTAGACCCACCTTCATGTATACATATCGACTCAGAATCAAAAACTGAACAAATGTCTGTGTGTATGTGTGTGTGTATGTGTGTGTATGTATGTATGTGACCAACAAACTAGCTCATGTTTCTCAGCACTGGTTGAACCGATTTGACCCGAACCTGGTGCATTCGACTTGGTTTACGGTCCCATAGATCGAGTTTTATACAGATTGAAGTTTCGATATCAGAGCACCTGCTTTGCAATTGCGGTGCCCTGACCCAAAGTAGAATTTCATTTTTCGGAAAAGGGGTCTTACAGCCCTCCAATATCAATATATTCCGTCCTAGTAGGGTGATAGACTTTATAAAACAAGTCGTACCTAACTGGGACAACACGCAGTAAACAGGAGCTGCCTCTCATCGTTCCATGATGTTGGGTTAACCTGATTTGCTATAAAAAAAAGGGTCACACCACAATATTCCTCTAATTGGTCGCAGTGGTATCAAGGCTCAACAAAAAAAAAAAAAAGTTTCGATAAGTAGTTCAAAAGTTATGTATAAAAATGTGTTTTCACATATATCTGGATCTCACTTAAATGTATGTAAACTATGTCCGGATCCACCATCCGACCCATCGTTGGATAGGTTATCAAAAGACCTTTCCAACGAGTCCAAAACATTGAAGATCTGGCAACCCTGTCTCGAGATATGGTCACTTAAGTGATATGTGTGTACTTTTTTATTCCGGATCTAAAAAATAGATGAAATTTGTGTACAACCCCATCAAATCAGCCATCGTTGGTAATGAGTGAGGAAGGCTCCAACCACATAGGTGGATTAAGTTAGTTTTTCATTACCTACTGTAATGGAATGGAAATAACATTTCTGGAGTTTTTTTTAAAAGGTCCAATAAACCAAATTTCCAGTTTTTGCTTTTTGGGTGTTTTTAGAACCGCCTTGAGTCAGGGGTATTGAAAAACATCCAAAGAGCAAAAACTGAAAATTTGGTTTATTGGTCCTTTTAAAAAAAAAACTCCAGATTTTGTTATTTGAAAGAAATCAAAAACTTAAAAAAATAATTTGAATACTCAATTATTTATCTAACCTCAAGTAATGCTTAAAAGTTGCAAAAATCTCAGATTTTTTTTAATAATGTATCTAATGAATTCAAAACATCACAAATATTTTTTTATTTTTTTATTTTATTGATTTTCTAACTATTATTAATTTTCAAAACTAAAAAAAAATCTAGTGATTAATAAATAACATTTCATGATTGAAATATTGCAAAAACTCAAAGAAATTATAAATAGGAAATATTTTCAAGAACTGCCCATTTTGAAAGAATTTGAAAAAACATGAAATTTCTTGTTCAAAATTTATTAATTAAAAACGGCTCATATTCGAAAACATTAACAAAATCATTTCAGAGCTGCTCATGTGTCAACCATTGAGAAAATTTCAAGAAAATACTTAAGAAAACCCATTTCAACTGTTCGAAAAAATAAAAAAAAATCACAAAAAAATATCAAAAATATTTTCTTTGAAAAACACTAATAATTTTCAAAGAAAAGGAAAAAAATAACTCAAAACAGATTTTTTAATATTTTTAAAGAACTGTTTATGCCTTAAATAAAAAAGCTTTTATCCATTTCCAATTGGTTTTTTTGCACAATTCGTCTTAAATTCCCATTTTTTCGATATTCATTTTTTATTTTCAGTTTTTGCCAGCTATATTTATAGACACATTCAAAGATGAAATCTGAGATAGTAGAAATTGCCGTTGTTACTTATCAAAGTAATTTCATTGGTTAAAAAATTATCGTAAGAAGTCATTCAAAGAAACTGGTACTTTCATGTAATATTAATATTTTTTACAAAAGCATTTTAAAACATTTGATACTTTGATTTTTATGCCATCTTCATTCCCCCCCAAGAAGGTCAAATTCCTCCCCAGTGGGGAATTCCTCACCGGTTGAGAAACACTGCTATAGACGAAATCAGTTTGAAATGGTCGCTAGGTAGCCAATGGTGTTAGAAATTACAGCTTTCATGTATTTGAATATTGGAGCTCAGGAAAACAATAAAATGATTATTTGTGATAAAAGTATTGATTGATTAGGTGTACAAAATGTGTGTAAATTGTTATTAAATTAAAAAGTTATTATATGTTAACTATTTCAATTTTAAAGAAAATTAACAAAAAGTATTAAAATCGAGACATTTAGTGTGGGAGCTGTCAAATCTCTCCATCAAATCAACCATCAAAAAGCAGCGTTGAGCTTTCGCTGGATTTGTCCATGGAAAAAAATATTTGTAATTAATTTCGATCAAAAATGGAATTGTTTTTAACTTTTAACAACTCCTACTAAAGTTTTCCCAAGCGACCCGGCTTCACCAATTCTAACAACAATTCTCTTATATTTAGTTGCAATCGAAAAATTTGTCCCATTTAAATGAAAATTAATAGCCTTACGATTACCCTCAATTACCCACCTTTATTCTCCAGTAAAAGTCCACTTCCGTAGTAATTAACCACACTCGCGACCGTCCCCTTGCCTCACCCCATCCAAACTTTCCCATTATTTCCCACCGCGACGACGTGGCCAAGTCGCGCGCCAGTGGCCATTAATTTTCCCGAAAAATTTCAAGAAAATAAAAAAACCACATTAACCTTAACCCTAAACATCGCGTAAATCATAGTCCGAAGCAGAGTCGGTTTGTTTTCGCACGGGGCGTGATACCGTGAAATCGCTCGCAGCCCTGGCGAATTTTGGGCAAAAGGAGGGAAATTACTTTCACGTGTTACACACCCCCCCTCGATCCAAGGTGGACTCGCGGGAGAAACAATTGAAAAATCTGGAAAGAAATAAAAATTTTAAATTGCTTCGCCGGGAAGGGTTTTTTTCTCTCCTGGTTGAAGGGGGGGGGGGGGGGGGGGGGGGGGGGGGAGGGTTTTTCACAAGGGATGGAAATTATTACCAAATAATTGCACCGTTACGATGATTGCGAGGACTGCTTGGCTCGGCCCGCGGTGTAATGGTTATTGCTCCGGGAAAACCCCAAATCATTAGCGTGGACGTGGCCGTGGTTGGGGGGAAGGTGGAGAGTTAAACGGAAGGTAGGTAATTAAAGTGAAACGAGAAAGGGAGAATCAATTAGTTTGTAATTAAAATTTCAGTTTGCTTTGAAATGTATTAAACCTTACCTGAAACGAAAAGTTTTCAAAAAATATCAATGCGTCACTTATTGGGATATCCTTTAGCTTATATTTTATTTTAAATTCTTTTTCAAACAATTTTTGAAATTTTATTCATTGCTACTTTTGTGATAAAATTAAGGCAAAAATGATTTACTTTATTATATGTTTCGTTTCCTTATTTTTATTTGAGCAACTATATTTAAACAGTTTTTTAAAGATGTTATTCAATGAAAGTACTGACAGATTGAAAATGAAACGTTTTTATAAAAGGCATATTCCACCATTTTCGATTCCGATTTTTAACTGATAAGAGTTTGTCTACACTGATTGAATAAATGGTGAATAAATTTAGTAAATGAAGCCGTTCAAAATAAATCTTCAATAAAACTCATAAAATTATTTGCAGATATATATTAAACCAAATCAAATTTCGCTCTATAGAAGAAATATATATGTTAGAGAAGGGATTCACCCATCAATGTTTTTTGGACAAATACACATGGAATTTCCAAAACTTTCCGTAACAAATATATTCAGGCTTGAGCAGGGTTGCCAGGGGACCACATAAATCTGGGAATTTCCGATTTTTTAAATGTCCGCAAGATTAAAGAATGGTAAACCTGTGCCAGATTTCGACTATTTCTTCATTTTCTGCCTATTTAGAACATCTTTTTGATTCTAATGGACAAGTTTAAAAAAAACGAAACATTTAGTTTTTTTTTATTTTAATGAAAATGCAAATTAAACTTTTTAGAGGCTGAAAACTAAATAAACCATCAGAGTTTTACAAACTTTTGAATTAATTAATATCTTTCATCCCCTTCCCCATTTATAATTGTTAGATTTTCATCTGCAAGATTTTTGCAATTTTGACCTGGCAAACCTGGGCTTGAGATGGGCACTATTAAAAAAACAAAATTTTGCAAAATTATCGCAAATGAGCAATTCTCTACCAAAACCAGAAATGGATTTTATCTGTATTTTTTGATTTGGCTCAAACTTTGTGGGGGCCTTCCCTATGACCAAAGAAGCTATTTTGTGTCATTGGTTCACCCATACAAGTCTTCATACAATTTTGGCAGCTGTCCATACAAAAATGGTACGTAAATATTCGAATAACTTAACTTTGAATGAATTTTCTAATCAATTTGGTGTCTTCGGCAAAAATAGGTACACGGAAAAAAATGCCGATTTTATAATTAACATTTTTTTCACAAAAACTCAATTTCCAAAAATACGTATTTTTTGATTTTCGAGATTTTTTTATTTGTTTTAGGGGACAAAAAAATCAAGACTAACATTTTAAAACGGCCAAATATTGAATATTACGCCCATTCAAAATTTTAGTCTTGATTTATTTTGTTTAATATTTTTTTCGAAGAGATAGGAAAATTTCACGAAAGTTTCATGTATTAACATTGAAAATCGGACCATTAGTTGCTAAGATATCGGCATTAGAAAATGGTGGGCTGTTTGGGTGAGACTTAGAAAACTTCAATTTTTGTGTTTCTTTTTGTTTAAGCCGCTTTATCTCAGCAACCAGAGGTCCAGTCTTCAATGTCTCTTAGACAATTTAATAGCAAATTTTCTGAACTTTTCAAAAAAATATTTTTGGAAATGGTCACTCATGGTCACTATTTTTCAAAATTGAAAAACTGCAAATATTTCGCTAAAATCAAACTTTCGGTGGCTATATCTTGAAAACAGAGCCTTTTATAAAACAATCTGTTTGGTACTTTTCGATTGGAAATTTAATTTTACATTAAAAAATTACGTCAAATTTGTTTTTGCATGAAATTTCGATTTTTCCCAAAAAATCACTATTTTTTCAAAAATTCATAACTCGGCGGCAGATTTTTTGACCATGTTTCTCTATGGCTCAAAATTTGCGGGTTTTTGTCCCCTAAAACATATAAAAAATCTCGAAAATCAAAAAATACGTATTTAGGAAATTGAGTTTTTGTAAAAAAAAATGATAATTAAAAAATCTGCAATTATTTTCCATGTACCTATTTTTTCTCAATAGTCCTCAACAATACCTACTACTTTGCCGAAGACACCAAATTGATCAGAAAATTCATTCAAAAGTTACAGATATTCGAATATTTACGTACCATTTTTGTATGGACAGCTGCCAAAATTGTATGGAGACTTGTATGGGTGAACCAATGACACAAACTAGCTTCTTTGGTCATAGGAAAGGCCCCCACAAAGTTTGAGTCAAATAAAAAAAATACAAAAAATAAAAAGGTCGAAATCGGCCAATTTCGTAGAGAGTTGCTCAAATTTTAAAGTATGTTATTTATTTTAAATTAGATTTGAGCATGAGCATGAGCATGAGCATGGTTGACTGGCAATGAGCTGCTACTCCGTTATTGACAGATCAGCTGAAGTTAAACAATAAATCAAAAATGATCAGTGGGAGCCAACCATCCGTTCACTGTTTAACCTCTGAAGATCCCTTAGTCAATACCGGCGCCCTTCGAAGAAGCCTGCAGTTCAACGAAAGGGAGGAATGTTAGTCCGATAGTTGAAGTTGCAGACTCATCAAGCACATAGTTTTTCGTTATATACTTGTTGATACCGCTTGAGACCGTTGAATCCACAGCATCTCCTTCAAGCATCACGTGATTATTATTTTTTTGGCTTACTAGGATACACAGAAAAAAATATTCCTGTAAATTTACATTATTTATCATGTACCAAAAGGTATCATGATAAATGATGTATATTTACATTAGGTTCATTGGAAATTTACACTAGATTCATTGGAAATTTACATTAGTTTTGAAAATTTACATTAGTTTTGGAATTTACATTACTTTTGGAATTTACATTAGTTCAAATCAACTAATTCTGATTGGCCAATGGGAATAAGAAGCTCGACTTGGATTGCAGTAGGAAAGGGGTGTGGCCTATGTTCTATTTTAAAATGGTTGAAGCGGGCAGCAAAAGGAAATTCGGATTTTAAAAAGTTGTTTCACAGGTAGGGGACGCTTTCTCGTCGACGGCCAAGTGGAATAATGCTGGACTGAAATCGAACGGACGACGGGTAGGATATTCGGTGTTACTGCTGCTACCCGCTGCCGACTGAGCCATCTTCGCATTTTATAAACGAGCGGCTAAAGCATCAACTTGTTCAGGTCGAGGCTCAGGTAGTGGGCAAGCGAAATATGAGAGCGATAGAAAGAGAACCAAATATAACTATTTTTAGTTCGGGTAGTTTTGAAGTCAACGTTTGGCAGAAATACATTGGATATATGATTTACATTAAATAGGAATTTACAGGAAGCCGAACACGGGTAGAAATCCATCAGATTTGAGTTTCCATGCTCAAAGTTTCCATTCTATTCATGATTTATAATAGATTTAGATTTACATTGGAGTAATTTCCATGACTTTTTACTCTTTACATCATATTTCAACATTACATTGAGTGAGTTTACATAAGAAACAGTAATTACGTGCTGTGTAAATTTATATATTTTTTTCTGTGTAAGGTATTGGCTTTTCGATGCCTCCCGAGCTACGATGCTATGGGGAGGACTTTCATAACAGACCCGTCGGCGAGCCTTCCGAGTGACGATGCTATGGGAAGGTCTTTTTGGTTAACACACAAAGTCACTCACACACAATTATTTCACTCCACTATTAATTAATCCAAAATGTGCAGTGTCAGTGCGTCTTTCGATCATTATATAGAAATGGCTTTTTCACCATAAAAAATAAAACCTTATTCAAAAAATTATACACAATTTACCCGACGCCGTGCCTTCCGATCAACTATGATATAGGAAGGGCTTTGAAAATCACAAAACAATTAATTAAAAAAAAAATCACAAAAAACACCAATTACTCAACGAAACTTACGCTCAAGACACAAATAATTCAGTAAGTCATGCTATTATTCGATTACCACAATCACTCACCCCATACGAATAGCGACACAAAAGCACACAAAAAAATTAACCTGCATAATCACGATTTCGCGTCCCCACTTCCAGCGCACCAATGATGCTATTATTCGATTACCAAAATCACTCACCCCATACGAACAACGACACAAAAGCACACAAAAAATTCTTATTTATTTTGAATAAGATTTAACACTACCTCCTTAACCTGATAAAAAGTTGTAAACTAACAGGCTCTCGTCACAAATAAACAATCAATTACAATTACAATTAAAAAGTAAGGTGATTTATATTCCGACCGTCTTTCAAAGTTCTCAAAGTTTATGATGTACAATATTCCAATAAAAACAAAGAAGATCTGCCAAATATTTTTTGCTCTTTCTTGACCATTTTTAAAGAGTTGTCTGTTTTAATCTTCTAAAACCATTTTTCAATTGTACGTGGGTAATTCTCCGCCAACTCACACAGCAGTTGCCCCGACCCCTCTTCGACTTGCGTGAAACTTTGTCCTAAGGGGTAACTTTTGCCCCTGATCATGAATCCGAGGTCCATTTTTTATATCTCGTGACGGAGGGGCAATACGACCCCTTCGATTTTTGAACATGCGAAAAAAGAGGTGTTTTCAATTATTTGCAGCCTGAAACGGTGATGGGAAGAAATTTGGTGTCAAGGGGACTTTTATTTAAAATTAGACGCCCAATTGGATGGCGTACTCAGAATTCCGAAAAAACTTAGTTTTCATCGAAAAAAAAACACTAAAAAAGTTTTGAATACTCTGCCATTTTCCGTTACTCGATTTAATTTTTTTTTGGAACGGGTCATTTTATGGGAAGTTGAATGTTTTTTTCGAATCTAGAATCAGAAGGGTCATTTTTTCATTTGGAACAAAATTTTTCATTTTATAATTTGGTGTTGTAGAGCGGACAATTACAACAGTGTTGATTTATAAACATAAGGGGTTTGCTTATAAACGTCACGAGTTAAAAAAAAAAAAAGTTTTGAAAACGTTGGTCGTCGGACGACGAAACAAAGAGAAACGCAAAAAGTAACTTTTTCAAAACTTTTTTTTTTGTAAAATATATTCGTAAATATATATCAAAAAGTTTGTAATTGTCTGCTTTGTAGAACATGGTTACATTCTAAAAAAACAACCCTGCATAGTTTTAAAAAAACACGCAATTTTTAATTTTTTTTTTAAATTTTACAGTCGAGTAACGGAAAATGGCAGAGTTATTCAGAGTACGCCATCAAATCGGACGAACAATTTTACATAAAAGTCCCTTTGACACCAAATTTCTATCGCATCACCGTTTCAGGCTGCAAACCTCTTTTTTCGCATGTTAAAAAATGAAAACGGCTGTACCGCCCCTCCGTCATGAGATAGCAAAAAGCGGACCTCAGATTCATGATCAGGGACAAAAGTTACCCCTTAGGAAAAAGTTTTAAGAAAATTGAATAGGGTCGGGGCAACTTTTCCTGATTTCGTGTGAGTTGGTAAAGAATTACCCACGTATCTTATTTCGTTTTAGAGTGTACTTTTATTTCCCGAATTGTCCTAACCTATACAACTGTGCCAAAGATATAAACACTCTGAGAAATTTCGTTCTCAAGATACAGATTCAAAAATATTTTGATACCATTTGTGTATGGACTGCTTTCTAATTTTATGGACACTTTTATGGGCAAATCAATGAAGAAAAATAGCTTCTTTTTCATAGGGTAGGCCTTTAGAAAGTTTAAGGCAATCAACAAACCAATAATAAAATAAAAAAAACTGATTTCTGGAAGAGTTGAAGAAGTTACCAGATGTACTTTAACTTTCTATCTTCTTAAAGATCCTAAATGAATATATCAAAAAACTGCCCTTCGAGCTTGCCTTTGAGCCATACCACAGCTCTGCAATTAAAACACTTGCGACGCATCCCCACCATCAGACACTCACTAAAATCCATAAGTGGGCCCACATAAAAAGGCAATATTCGGTGCTTTTGTCTCTGGTTTTTCGTGCCCCAAACTGCTCATCGCGGTGGCCAAGCCGGAAAATTGATTTTCCGCGCTCGACCATCCCGGGCGGACCCATTTATTAATATTATCATTATTTTACAACGCACTTTGGAACGCACGTCGCGGAAGAAGAGCTCATTTACTTGCCACTTTGACATGTCGTAAATGGCGCGTCCATAAAGTCGGATCCGCATCCAGACCCTGTTAACTTTATTAATTTTTCATCCCCAAATTCTGGGAATATCTATTCAGAGACCAGGGCCGCACGTGTGAAACTGAGAGAGAAGAAGAAAAAAGCAGAATTAAGCGAATCTCATTTGGCTTAATTAATTAGTTTAGTGACGTGAAAAGGCAAAGTGTCATAAATCAATAACTCGCACCCCTCAACCTCTCCAAAAACATTTTTGCTCTCAATATCAACAAAGAAACGTCACCACGCTCTGCTTTTTGACTCGTCTTTTGTGTCTATTTTTATTGCCATACTGGTATGGCTTACGCTGTAGAGCTCATCTGGTTGCTGATTCGGTTGGGCGAGCTTGGTGGAACACACGGTCATCAAAAGTATGGCAGATTTTTTTTTGTTAGTTCTTCCTTGTCGAAAATCATCTGCTAACAAAAGCTAATGTGGCACTTGTTAGGGGGTCGACCAGAGCTGGTTGCAAAATATCACATTCACTGATACAAGCATCGGTGGTTCAGTGGTAGAATGCTCGCCTGCCACGCGGGCGGCCCGGGTTCGATTCCCGGCCGATGCATTAAACTTTTTTTTCGACATGTTTAAAATACCACTTTTAAAATAGTTGGGATAAGTTGCCGAAATGAGAATAAAAATTGTTAAAATTTGATCAAATCTTTGATTTTCTATGTTCATTATTCATATTTTGACCAAACTGATTTAAATTTATCTATTTTTTGTTTAAAACTTTTTCAATCGATTCCTTGTGTCCAAAAAAAGTTATTTTGCATCATTATTTTCTTCATACAAGCCTCCATCAAAATTTAGGGGCTGTCCATATAAAAATGCTATGAAAACATTCAAAAATCTGTATCTTGGGGGATTTTGTAATTTTTGAAATTAAATATGTTTTTATTGCACTTTCTTATAATAATTACATTTCTTTTACATGCTAAGGCTTAATGCTCTTTATCTTTGCTGTATTTTTCGTTTTATTATTAACTGATCACATTTATTTTATTTACTTCAAATTCTTTTACATATTTGCATTGAATTGAATACATTTGGGTAAAAAATTGAATTAATCAAAATTATTAGAACGAGTAAACTACGAACTGTATTTTAAGATGAATGCTCCAAACGTTCTTAAAAATCCAGTCTTATGAAATAAAAAACTGTCGCCTGATTTACCGATCCAATTTTGGAGGGGGTGACATAAACTTTGAAAAATACTTGCAAAGGCCTAAATGGTTACCCAAGTAACCACAAGCACTAAATCAAAACTCTATATTCACCCTAACTTAGCATTTCCAATGCTGTGTCACTTTATATAATCTTTGTAAATGTTTCGAAACATTATTGTGATGAAACATTATAGCTTACTGTATATTAACATATAGAACATCTATTTAGAGCTTCATAAAAATGACACAAAAGTGTTCCAATACTTTAATAGTAAGCTTTTAATGTTACTATAGAGTTCTCTTTTAATGTATCATAACATTAAATCAACTTCTGAAATGCTTCGAAACTTTGACATTTCTTTAAATGTTTCAAACCACTATATCAACTTTAATGGCAGCAATAAGTGTCATAAAGCATTCCAGCGTAAACATTGAGGAAAATTATGAAGAGCTACTTTTTGGCGCTTTTTGGTATGTAAATTTTGATTTATAAGCATGATTTTTTAAGTAATCATTGAAAAACATCCTTCTGCAGGGTCTGAGTGTTAATTTCAAGGGAAATTGTGGAGATTGGAGTCTTGGCCAGCAGAAATTGAAACACTCCAAAGGACGTCAACGGAAGCAGCACCACGGAATATGTGAGAGTGTTCGAAAGTGTTTTATTTCTAGTGATTGAATTATGATTAAGGAATAACAATCCTTCTTTAGTGAATAATTTGGTGTTTTGTATATTCGAAAAATAAAAAAAGGTGCTCAGAAAACTCATGATGTGTTTAACTGTATTTGAATATCCAAGCGGCATCACGCAAAAATATAAAAAAAACAGAGTTGCTTATTTGGTGCATGGGAAACACTTCAATTTTAATCTCCCCCCAAACATATGTTTCGACAGGAGAGATGGTTGACGCCGAACAACATCTTGGATTATTCATAAACAACCATAGTTCAAATCTTCAAAGTGGAGCATTGCACCAAAAAATATCAACACGAGAGAGAGAGATAGAAAAAAGAGGAAGGAGTGTGAAGTCGAAATGCATATTTTTATCTTCACGCCAAAAACGTCGGTAAAGTAGTATTTTGTTGTTGTTTTAGAGCATAACTCTATATCAACATTTTCAAAGTTACTGTATACCAACTGTTACACCCAGAACTGGGCATCGGCATACGAGAGGATAAAGAGCACGATTCGGTAGTAAAATGGTACTGTGTGCGGACGGAGAGGATAAATCCCGAAATTACCGAGAGTACTTTACTCATGGTTCATTTTCCAAAAAAGTTCATCCATCAAAAAAAAAAAGTACCAGTACCGAGACTCGAACCCAAGAACTTCGGCATATTAAACCGTGCCTTTGCCGTATGGGCCACCATGGTTCGGTGACTAAGTGGCGGTCGTTTGTCCATATAAGCCACTCATAGGATGAACTGTTCCAATGAACGAATGAACACGCGAGAGGACTATACTCTCGCAATATAGCACTTTCCTCACGTTTCTTTTCGTGAGGACTATCCCCTCGTTCTTTAACTTTGGGTGTACCCAAGTAACCGCGGGACACTAAAACGAAACATTAATTCAACTCTATATCAAAATATAGAATAAGCTAATTAGAGTCACATAACTCTATATCTTCTTGTAAAGTGAGATTAAAGCCAAAAGTGGCGACGTTCACCCAAAGTTAAAGAACGAGGGGATAGTCCTCACGAAAAGAAACGTGAGGAAAGTGCTATATTTCGAGAGTATAGTCCTCTCGCGTGTTCATTCGTTCATTGGAACAGTTCATCCTATGAGTGGCTTATATGGACAAACGACCACCACTTAGTCACCGAATCGTGGTGGCCCATACGGCAAAGGCATGGTACAATATGCCGAAGGTCTTGGGTTCGAGTCTCGGTACCGGTACTTTTTTTTTGATAGATGAACTTTTTTGGAAAATGAACCATGAGTAAAGTACTCTCGGTGATTTCGGGATTTATCCTCTCCGTCCGCACACAGTACCATTTTACTACCGAATCGTGCTCTTTATCCTCTCGTATGCCGATGCCCAGTTCTGGGTGTAGAGTTATATTAAATTTAAATGGGAAATCAACCACAAGATCGATATAAAAAAAATATTTTTAAAGGACCTATAAGTTGACTTGGGAACCATGCATGGATTAGAGCAAGATGAAATAAATAAATAGAAAAAAATTATACTATTTAAATCTCAATAAAAATAAATTTAAGAAATTAAATTGTAAATCTTTCATTTCAGAAATACTAAACCTTCCTATAATTTTCAACATAAATATAATTATTATTATTATCATTAATTATCTTTATTGTTACTAAATTCTGCCAAGAACCCGTAATTAAATTTTCCAAAAAGATCAACATCCAATTTCATTCAAAAGAAACCGCAGTTAGTTGACTTTCACCAGAGTCAACTCACATATTGTTTGATTAGGCCGGTCTTGCCGGGCATCGTGACCGCAGGTTGAACACTAAATGACCATCTTAGAAAGGGAAACCATTCTCGGTGCCATATCACTGTCACGGGATCTTTTAATTTGTTTTCACCCTCACAAAAAAACACACACACAAGTTCTACTCGAGTTTTTAAGGGGGGTGGCATAAAATCAACGAACGTTTTGATCTTTTGACCAAAGGTCTTCAAGTAGTTGGCCAAAGTCCGGCCCAAGGTTCTCCATAAGAAAAGGCCAAGATTCAATTATGAGAAAAGTTTTGCCTCCAAATTGTGTACCAGGGATCAGCCAGGATTTCAATTTGCTGTTAAATAAATTTGAATATACCTTCGACTGGCCGCAAGGCGAATTTCAGACAATGAAACTTTGAAGGGGAGGGGAAGGAGAACTGTCCCTTCCGTTTCCGCTGCCAAGTTGGCCAACTTGAACAAAGAATTCCTCCTTGAAGGTATTTGCAGGAAAAGTTAGTCCCCTCTCCCTTCGAAGAAATCCACAGAATGGAACGTGATTTTCGTGACTGAGCCTTAATTAATAGAAAACTCGCTTGATTTTACCTCCAGCTAGTCGCTCTGATTAATTATTAAACGTAACCACTCAATTACCCCTCCAAGAAGTGAAGCTGCTCCTTGTCGGGTAAGAAAAATTAAACAGATTTGCATAAATTTCCTCCCACCGACATCCCTCAACAACCAACCTTTCCCCATCCCACCCTCTTCTCAAGCTTGCCAAACAGATTTTAAGGTGCAAGATAACAATCTCTTAAAAACTCTCCGGCGGAGGAAAAATCGCGAAAAACCGCGCTCAGATTTTCCCGCTAATAAATTATTCCGTTTATTATCGCGTTTTAATGACTTGTTTGTCATTTTTCTTTGCCACCACCGCAACTCAACTCAACTCGTCTCATCTCTCCTCCTGACTGCTGATTCACGGAAGAAAGGTTGAACTTTGGTTTTTCCCTTTTTGCCGGTGGTGGTGGTACCGAAATTAAAAATTTAAATATTTGAGCCCCACCCTGATTAACTTCTTGTGCGCAGTTCTCGGGGTTGTACCTTGAGCCTTGGAGTACAACGCGCTAAAAATTCTTTGATTTCTTTTAATCACGTGGTCTCGGGGAAGGAAAAGCCTTTCGGGGATGAAAATGGATGGAAAAGTTTCTGCCGAGTGTGGGAAAAGTTAGATCAAAAGATTTGCGGCAGGTTTTCGTTTCGAACAGTGCGCGCGTTAAGAATTCAAAAGGTAAATTAATTACACGCCAACAAGTTTTCTGGTAAGAGAAAGAGAGTGTTTTAATCGGATTCTGTTTGAGGGAATGTGAGCGCTTAGATTTGAGTTGAGGTTAGATTTTTTAAGTATTGTGAAAGCAGACAAAAATCAAAATACGAGTTACATGAAAATTCAAAAATCTGTATCTTTTGAAGGAATTTTTTTATTGATTTGGTGTCTTGGGCAAAGTTGTAGGTATGGATAAGGACTACACTGAAAAATATGATATAAGGTAAAATTTTTTTTGATGATTTTTTATTTTACTTTTTGTCACTAAAACTTAATTTACGAAAAAAACACTATTTTTGATTTTTTTTTATTTTCTGATATGTTTTCGGGGACATCAAATGTAAACTTTTCAGAATTTCCTCGAATGGGCAAAAAATCTTTGACTGAGTTATGATTTTTTGAATCAATACTGATTTTTTCAAAAATTCTATATACAGGTCGCAAAAAAAATTACAACAACAACATTTCGATGTTGAATTAAACTTGCAATCAAAAAGTGCTTTAGTGAAATTTTGATAAAGTGCACCGTTTTCATGTCATAGCCATACCCACCCCCAACCCACCTTTTTCTAATGTCGATATCTCAGCAACTAATGGTTTAATTTTCGTGAAAATTTCAGATCTATTCGAAAAAAATGTTTTTAATTTTTTTGAATCAAGGCCAACATTTCAAAAGGCCCGTAATATTGAATAAGCCCTTTTGAAGTGTTAGTCTTGGTTCAAAAAAATTTAAAGGTATTTTTTTCGAAAAGATCAGAAAATTTCACGCATGTTTCATGTTTAAACATTGAAATTTGGACCATTATTTGGTCATAGATTTTTTGCCCATTCTGAAAAATTCTGAAAAGTTGACATTTGATGTCCCCTAAAACATATGAGCAACTCTCTACGAAATCGGCCGATTTCGACCATTTTTATTTTTTGTATTTTTTTATTTGCCTTAAACTTTGTGGGGGCCTTCCCTATGACCAAATAAGCTATTTTGCGTCATTGGTTCACCCATACAAGTCTCCATACAATTTTGGCTGCTGTCCATACTAATATAGTATGTAAATATTCAAACAGCTGTAACTTTTGAGTGAATTTTCTGATCAATTTGGTGTCTTTGGCAAAGTTGTAGGTATTGTTGAGGAATTTTGAGAAAAAAAATAGGTACACGGAATTTTTTTTTTGCAGATTTTGTTATCAGCTTTTTTTTCACTAAAACTCAATTTCCCAAAATACGTATTTTTTTGATTTTCGAGATTTTTTGATATGTTTTAGGGGACAAAAATCCGCAACTTTTGAGCCATAGAGAAACATGGTCAAAAAATCTGCCGTCGAGTTATGAATTTTTGAAAAAAACAGTGATTTTTGGAAAAAAAATCGAAGTTTCATGCAAAAACAAGTTTGACATTATTTTTTAATGCAAAATTGAATTTTCAATTGAAAAGTACTTTACAGATTTTTTGATAAAGGGCTCCGTTTTCAAGATATAGCCACCGAAAATTTGATTTTAGCGAAATATTTGCAGTTTTTCAATTTTTAAAAATAGTGACCATGAGTGACTATTTCTAAAAATATTTTTTTTTAGAAGTTCAGAAAATTTGCTATAAAATTGTCTAAGAGACATTGAAGATTGGACCTCGGGTTGCTGAGATAGAGCCATTTTAAGAAAAAGAAACACGAAAATTGAAGTTTTCTTAATCTCTCCAAAACAACCCACCATTTTCTAATGTCGATATCTCAGCAATTAATTGTCCGATTATCAATGTTAATAAATGAAACATTCGTGAAATTTTCCGATCTTTTCGAAAAAAATATTATAAAATTTTTAAATCAAGACTAACATTTTAAAAGGGCCAAATATTGAATATTATGCCCATCTAAAATGCTAGTCTTGATTGAAAAATTTTCAAAATATTTTTTTCGAAAAGATCGGAAAATCTCACGAATTTCTCATGTAATAAAATTGAAAATCGGACCATTATTTGCTGAGATATGGTCATTAGAAAATGGTGGGTTGTTTTGGTGAGATTAAGAAAACTTCAATTTTCGTGTTTCTTTTTCTTAAAGCGGCTCTATCTCAGCAACCCGAGGTCCAATCTTTAATGTCTCTGAGACAATTTTATAGCAATTTTTTTGAACTTTTCAAAAAAAACGTTACTTAATCCACCTTTAGGTGGTTGGTGCTTTCCTCACATTCATAAAGTCAATTCATTCAGTAAAAATAGCAACATTCCCCCTTAACATGTTTAACAAATCAACTTTATTACTCATTTCTTTTGATAGGGTTCGCTGACCTTCAATATTTCTGGCTCATCGGCAAGATCTGATAAAAAACTTTTCAACGATAGTTCGCATGGAAGATTCAGACAATATTTATATCACAATATCTGAAATCCGGCCTCCAAAATGTGTATGAATAACACATAAGTGCTAATAACTTTTGATTTGGTTGTCAGATCTGCGATGTTTTAGGCTCATTTGAAAGGTCTTTCGATTATCTAACTAACGACAAGTCGCATGATGGACCCGGACATCATTTTCATTGAAATATCTGAGATCCGGCCTACAAAAAGTGTATAAGTAACACTTAAGTGCTAATAACTTTTGATAGGGTTGTCAGAGCTTCAATGTATTGAACTCATTGGAAAGGTATATTCAAAACCATGATAGGTTTTGTTGCAAAAACCACCCTTTTTAAAATCTTCCGGACATTAGCCAAAATCTTTTTTTTTAGCATAACTTTTGAAGTACTTAACTAAACTTGCTGATTTTAAATAGAGACCTATGGGACCCCAAGACGGATCGAATGAGACCAATACGGTCAAAATCCGTTAATCCAGTCCGGAGATAATCGAGTGACAATTTTTTTGTCCACCCACCTACACACATCCACACAGACATTTGCTCAGGACATGATTCTGAGTCGATATGTATACGTGAAGGTGGGTCTACGAGGTCAAATTAAAAAGTTCATTTTTCGAGTGATTTTATAGCCTTTCCTCAGTAAGGTGAGGAAGGCAAAAATATTTTTAGAAACGGTCACTCATGATCACTATTTTTAAAAATTGAAAAACTGCAATATTTCGCTAAAATCAAACTTTCGGTGGCTATATCTTGAAAACGGAGCCCTTTATCAAAAAATCTGTACAGTACTTTTCGATTGCAAATTCAATTTTGCGTTAAAAAATAATGTCAAACTGGTTTTTGCATAAAACTTCGATTTTTTCCAAAAATCACTATTTTTCAAAAATTCATAACTCGGCCGCAGATTTTTTGACCATGTTTCTCTATGGCTCAAAAGTTGCGGATTGTTGTCCCCTAAAACATATAAAAAAATCTCGAAAATCAAAAAAATACGTATTTTGGAAAATGAGTTTTAGTGAAAAAAAAGTTGATTAAAAAATCTGCAAATTTTTTTTTTCCTTATCTATACCTACAACTTTTCCGAAAACACCAAAAAAGTTTCAACCAGATTAAAAAATACAAAAAATGTTAAATTAAGAAAAAACGGAAAAAAACATTTAAAAAAAAGCAGCTCCAGATTTTATTTGAACTGCCAATTTGTGGCCACCTATGTCGAAATATCTTTTTTAATGGCCAATATATAACACGAAGTAGATGATAGTCATATGGCAAAACCTGGTATGGATCGGTAAATGTTTCCCCAGCGGAACCTTCCGTAAAGGTACCGGCCACTCCTTTTTGTTGTGAGCACCGGCCACTCCCGATTGTGGTCAATCAATACCTTAACAAATAGGTCCAAACCCCATTGTCCAACTTGAGGTGATGTGATGAAACTTTAATCGGTACTGACTTTCTTGGGGCTTTATGCTAACTTATATTGTAGTGTCGCACAGGATGTTGCAACATTTTGGATTGACACCGCAGAAAGAGTTCCCAGGACAAAGTTTTTTTTTTGTCAATAAATGTATTGTTTTCATTTTATAACCTGTAATATCTGCACATTCGTTTTTTAATTCTGTTATTTCGTCTTTAAAAATCATATGTGCAGTCCGATAAAACCAGCGCATTTACACGGAGAAAAATGAGTTCCCAAAATCGTGAACACCCGTTCATGAAATTGGGAACCACGAACAACTAAGTGTTCAAATTCCATGGTACGTTTTTGAAAATCGTACTACGGGTTGTGGCCTGGAACACGAACTAACATGAACCACTTGGCACTCACGATTGGAAAAGATCTCCAACACAGATAACATACTCGATTTGACAAACATTCGTCAGCGATACGAGGAAGGCAAAAAAGAACGACAATAATCAAGGATAGTCCAACTATTGGAAATTTGGGCCATTTGGACATTTGGGTATAATATCTTAGTTTTTGCCTTTCTTACTAAAGAAAGGTATAGGTTTTACTTTACGGCTGGACGTCATTTTCATCTTCGTAAATAAGACAATACAGCATGAATATTAATCGAAAAATCACAATGCATTGATTTTCGATGCTCGATCGATTCATCTTGACAGAACTCGTCTATCTCCAACCCTCGAATTTTGAGAAAATAAATTCCGTGGAGATCGAGTGATGTTCGTGTGTGGTAAAATTTTGCCAAATTTTGTGTCGCGTTGTTCTCAGCTCCCCTGAATCCAATTTTGAATGCAGATGAAAGCTAGTGTGCTGCACCTGGGCGAGTTTCCGCTCAAATTTCGAAATATCCATCTGTTTTCGGATGTGGCCAGACTTTTCAACAAAATACACAGTTTTCAAATGAAAATATGGCCAAGTCGCCAAGTCGACAAGTTGTCAAGTTAAGCTTCGAATACTGGCGCATATAGTTTTTAGCTCGAGATATACTCGTTTGTAGTAGCTTGTCTACCGATGTTTCCTACAAAATGTAAGATATCGTAGCTTTTCGGTTTCTTTTGCCCTATCCACTTTCGTGTCGTGATTTCGTAAGTTTATTTAACAGAGTTCATTGGATTCCAATAGGAGCTTTCTAAGCTTCTAAGCTTTATATCGTTTTCAAAGTTTAAATGCTCGCGACGCCAATGGCTATCTACCTAAAGTATTGCGATTGAGTGTGTAGTGGTGCGGTTGTAAAAATAGCTATCTCTGACTCTCTCACTTTCGTAGATGCTGAATGGCAAGCTTCCCACTGTGCGGTTAACTCGGTTTTGCTTTGCGCCTGCTTTGTTCGGTTTTTGGGCTCGTACCAAAACTAGAAAACCAAAACCGCGGTCTGCGTCGTCACTAGCGCATGGGAAGCTGCCATGCTTGCGTTTGTCATAAACGCTTGTTTGATTAAGAATTTGTACGACTAATAATATTCTATTGGTGAAAATTGCGTTTTGAATTACTTTTAGAAAACAAATCATTAATAATACCTTGCTTTCATCATAAGATTTTTTGTATCAAGTCGATGTTATGAATTGAAAGAAGTTATATTCTCTAGTAAGAAAGGCTCTATCTCACCCCTAGTGCGATTAAATCGGGTTTTTTTTCGGTATATTTCTTTATTTTTAGGCGGTTCAAATTTGTGTTTTTGGGAAAAATACTTAGTTGATCTGGCTTAGGACCCTAAATCTGAGCCAAAACATCTTGATAAGCCGAAGTCGTAATCCACGTTGAAGTTTCTGGGTCGATTTCTTAGACTAATCAATGTAAACTCCACTTACTCAAGCGATCCACCACTCACTTTCTACAAATTTCCTTTGTTTGTTCGGCAATTTTCCCACCTCGCTTACTTTTCCAGCCTCGCATTTCCCCGACTTCGTCTCGTGGACCATTTAGTTTCAATTTGTTTCTGTTTCTTCCCCGGGAGCCCCACATTAAATCACTTCCATTAGGCCGGAAGAGCCACGGCGCTGTGGCCAACTAACCGTGTCATATACCTTTTGCTTTCATCTTGAGTTTTCCCTCCCCTCCACGCGAAGTGAAAAGTGGGCGCCAAGAATTGAGGTTTAATCTCTTAACTAGAGGGATTTGCAAGGGGAGAAGAGCAAAGCGTGTGGCACCTTTTGGCAGGGATTCGTTTCTTTTTTTTCAGGAGGGTAGACCTCGCCAAATGGATTTAAATGTCTTTTTTCCGTTAGGTCGTTTTTTGTGCAGTTTCGCTTCGAGAAGCTCCGACCAGATAAGAACGAGACTGGGAAAACTTTTTTTCGCTTCCATCAAGTAATTTCTAAATGAAGCGTTGCTTTTGACACCGTCAGGAGGGTACAAGCCTCTTGCAAGTAGAGGGTAGCAAAAAAAAAGAAATTAGGTTAGTGCTTGCCGCAATTTAGGCGCGTACAAAAAAGTGAGAGTCGAAACCGCCGGGTTGTAATGGCGGTTTTTCATTATCTCTGCGGCTTACACCGGAAGAGTGCACCATAATTCAGCCCCAAGTTGGCACGTCGTAATGCTCACCAGACCAAAAGGGCTAAAAGAAAGTTTTCGCTAAAATTGATAACCCTGGCCCGGTGCTAGTTTGATGAAAAAATTACGAACCATTGACCATTACTTTTCGGCGTTCAGAAAGCATGAGTTATTGATATCTTGCATATCTTTAGGCGCACAACCTTTCCCCCCAAATCTCCTACAGTTATGCAATCCACGCAGATAACACGAACCAAACGTCCAACCAACCTGATGTGGCGGGCTTCGAACCCTCGTCACCGTCACCGACCTATCCTGTCTACAAATTGACCCGGACTAATTGAAAATCCTGCTCGTCGATAAACACAACAGCCCGAAAAAAGCGCGCACAAATGTTCGCCAGGGCCAGATAAAAAGCGGCTTGATTGCTCTCGTATCCTTATCATCAATCATCTTCAGCTGTTTTTAATAATTTTTCCAGCCATGAACAAGAGGGAGATTAAAAGGTAACATCCGACGAGGAGGGAGGTTTAATCGCAGCCCCCAAGAAGGTGTCGTGTCTTCGTCGGGTGGAAGGCTAGAGGTGAACGGTTTTTTCTTCGGTTCAGCATTACAGTTTTGAGGAAGGAAAAACTGGCGAGTTTCAAGTGATTGATTGCCGGGGATTATGCAGGGTGAACGTCAGGTTGTTACTCTTGCTCTGGAAGGTGGGAAACGAGAACGAGGTATCAGTTGGGCGTGCGATAAGGTGAAGAAATGTTGAGACAGTTTACACTAAGGAAACTTTGAAAACGACGAGCAAATAATAATTTATTTACGTAACAGTCCAGAATCGTTTGTACATAGCCTCGATTATCTGAAGATTGATTTTCCGAAGTACGATTATCCATTAGTCTTCGAATCAATTAAAAAAAAATAGTCGAGTTTAATGTCAAATTTAAAGCCTTCTCAAAGACAAACTTGAATAGAAAACAAAACCAAAACCAAAACCAAAACCAAAACCAAAACCAAACCAAACCAAAACCAAAACCAAAACCAAAACCAAAACCAAAACCAAAAAAACCAAAACCAAAGAAACAAAACCAAAAAAAAGAAAACCAAAGAAACAAACCAAAACCAAAACCAAAACCAGAACCAGAATAGAAAAACCAGAACCAAAACCAATGAACCAAAACCAACCAAAAAAAACCAAAACCAATAAGAACCAAACCAAACCAAAACCAAAACCAAAAGAACCAAAACCAAAACCAAAGAAAGGAATAAGAATAAAATAAAAGGAATGAGAAAGAATAGAAATAAAACCAAAACCAAAACCAATGGAAAACCAATGAAAAGAATAGAACCAGAATAGAATAGAATAAGAATGAATAGAATAAAATGAAACCAGAATGGAATGAACCAGGAACCAGAACCAAAACCAAACCAAAAGATAGAACCAAGAAAAGATAGAACCAAAACCAAACCAAATGAAAAACAAAACCAAACAAAGAAAACCAATGAACCAAAACCAAAACCAAAAAAAAAAACCAAACCAAACCAAAACCAAAACCAAAACCAAAACCAAAACCAAAACCAAAACCAAAACCAAAACCAAAACCAAAACCAAAACCAAAACCAAAACCAAAACCAAAACCAAAACCAAAACCAAAACCAAAACCAAAACCAAAACCAAAACCACAAACAAATCCAAATGTCATTTTTTTTTGAATGAATAATGGTTTGAAAATGCAATATTTCTCATGAAACATGAAACAACCATGGAATTGCTTATTTTGAAAAGAATCAAAAATTCAAATTCTTCAAGATTTGGGTTAACTATAAAACCATTTGTAGAAATGAAGCAACTGAGACAGTTAGAATTGACAACTTCTAACAACTTCATTTCAGCCAACCTTCTTGTCTGGCGCTCGTTCATCCGTACCTCACGACAAATGAGCAAATTTACCGAACCTCATCGAGCACGACATCCAGTCTGGTCGTCCCTCTCTCTCTCAAGCCATCGCCCGCGCAAAAAGGTATCAATTTCACGATGTTCCTTCTCATTTCCAACCTGTACCACGGATGATTAATGGCTTCGTTTCTTGTTTTTCGTGGCGACCACCACCACAGTCCTACCGTTTTCTTCGCCTTGAGTTAGAGTCTAGAGTCTACCTTTAGGCATTTCAGCCAAATTGGCTTCAAAACGCGCGGTTTTCCCCAGCCTCAACTTTACCTTTCGAGCAAGATGTTCGCTTGCTCGAAAAATGTCGTTAATTTTCATTAGTGCAAGTGACAACGAGGTGACTCCTCCTCCTTCTGGAGTTTCGCAGCCGGCAAAAATCTCGAAATCCTCCAAGGAGATGTTCTCTCCGGCACAAATGTGAGTCGAAATGAAACTGAAACTTTTCGAAGGAAAACCGCACACCGCGTCGTCGTCGTCATCTCTTCTGGAACAGGGAAAAACTTGGTCCTTGGATGTGTGTTGCGGAGTAAGAAACCCGCAAACCCTGAAACTGAAACTGCTGGCCTCCAGGAAGACGGAGGAAGAAGCTTGCCTGGTTAACCAGGATCTACGTGCTCACTTTTCCTCCAAGTGGCCGCCGCACTGCTGCACTGGTCCTTTTAGTAAGAAATGTTGTAAATTATAATTCCTCGGGAAAGTTTTTCCCACCCAACCTTGTCCTGGTGCTTGCAATCCAAGAATTGGGTATGAGCACATCGGAAAACGCAATGGAAACCAATTTTCACCACTTTTCACCAGGAACTAAATGCTACTGCTGGTGGTGCTGGTACATACGAGGACCAGCAGCAGGTCCAGAACGACGAGATGATAGTTGTTGCAGCTGGAAACTGAATTGAAAAAGTTTTACATTCCAAACAAGGCTGGCAGCTAGGGGACAGTGGCCATCATTGGGAATGCAAATTTTGCAGGGTCAGGTTCAGGTTCAGGTTCAGGTTCAGGTTCAGGTTCAGGTTCAGGTTCAGGTTCAGGTTCAGGTTCAGGTTCAGGTTCAGGTTCAGGTTCAGGTTCAGGTTCAGGTTCAGGTTCAGGTTCAGGTTCAGGTTCAGGTTCGGGTTCAGGTTCAGGTTCAGGTTCAGGTTCAGGTTCAGGTTCAGGTTCAGGTTCAGGTTCAGGTTCAGGTTCAGGTTCGGAGTTCAGGTTCAGGTTCAGGTTCAGACGTGTGCTCTTCCGTTCAGGTTCAGGTTCAGGTTCAGGTTCAGGTTCAGGTTCAGGTTCAGGTTCAGGTTCAGGTTCAGGTTCAGGTTCAGGTTCAGGTTCAGGTTCAGGTTCAGGTTCAGGTTCAGGTTCAGGTTCAGGTTCAGGTTCAGGTTCAGGTTCAGGTTCAGGTTCAGGTTCAGGTTCAGATATAGGTTCAGATATAGGTTCGGTAACTATTGGACACTGTCTCCTATATCAAATTTCCACCTCACTTTCCCCACCGACATCGAATGTTGGATTTATAACACACAAACACATCTCACGAGATGTGAGATGAAGTAAAACCACCATTTGTTGCAGTTTAAAAGTGACATGGATACTCGTTTGTTTCGCACAGAAAACTTGTTCGATTGGTTTTTTGGTAAAATTTTTCCCAGGGATTGTTTGAAGTAGAGTTCTGAAAAGATGCAGCAAATGAGTGATTGTGGAGAGCCGTTTGTTTCAATTATAATTATAACAGTTGATTTCAATCTTAGGAATTTCTTATTACAATGTCTTCGTCCCAGTCTTGGAAGATTACAAATAATTAATCTATTGGGTGACATCTGGCAAGGTCTGACTCTAAAACTCTGCCAGACACGGTGGTCGTCCTGTGTACGAAATCTAATCCGGCTCTTGTTTGGTCTAGTTAGAAAATTGGCGCTCTACCTTGAATTATCGCTCACAGCTCAGCACAGCAAAACACCTCAACGCCACAGCCAGTGAGCGTTCAGCGAGGCATCGAGAGCATGACCTGACTGCCATCGGGCCGGAACGTGGTGAATTCTACGGGCGCTACGGTAGTCTCGTCGATGGTGGGTTGAAAGGAGTAGAGGTGGACCATGAAAGAGAGTCTACCCTTGAGCTAGTGGTCCATCATGTGGTCACAGTGTAACACTTTACTTAAATTTGCAGTGACATTTTTCCGCACGCTCGACTTGTGGCCAATTCACTGCTTATAAACGCAAACAAACTCTAAAAATGCTTGTTCTCTGTGAAAGTGAAACATGCACAAATTAGTTGACGTGGTCTCAAAAATTATTCTAATAAAAATGATTTTGTGCACTTTAAATCATATTTTTTATTTAGAATAAAAGTGTCTGTTAGTTCGAACTTAATTTTTCAATCTTTAGAAAAACCCTTTGGTAATTTATTTAATGATTTAAATAAGGCCGTTGCTAATATTTTTTAAAGTTTTTGTCGCCCTACCCTTTCTTCAAAACCGTTTCGAAAAATCAGGGGAAAAAAACAATATTTTTTCAAAAAACTTAAAAATTTAAATTAAAATAGAAGCCAAACAAATTGAAATGCGTTTTCCAGCGTTTAAAATCATATTTAGCATGTCTGGGATCGATCAAAAATATTTTGATTTTTTGTGATACAGTCCAGACTCGATTATCCGGGGGTTTGTATAAGACTTCGGATAATCGAATCACGAACAATTCGAGTTCTGCAATTCCATTTTAGTCAAATTTGAATAGTTTGTTGCCTGTTAAATAATAAAATGCATTTATTCAATATTTCAACACCGCCATATTGGCCGCCATCTTGGATTTAAAAATTTAAAAACACTTTAACGTAGTTTAGGGGTCAAACTTAAGCTCGACAATAAAAAAAATTAGGCATCGAAAAAAAAATCGTGATTCGATTATCCAAAGTTTCAATTATCCGAAGTGAAATTTTTCCGAGGACTTCGGATCATTGAGCCTGGAATGTATTCCGTTGCACAGTAATGAAAAAAGTTTTTTTCGGATGAAAAAAAAAGATCGTCAATACTTAAATGTTTTGAAAATTAAAGATTGCAAAATATCTTAGTAAGCAGGTGTTAAATAAATTATAAAACTAACAAAAAAACTTGTAATTTAAATTTTTAGGTCGTCAAAGTTAAGCCTATAAATTTTCTGACGTAAAATTTGTAGTAAAATAAACATTTTACATAACAAATGAGCCTTGAACGACCTCTAGGGGAGCGTTCATAATAAGTTACTTTACAGCAATTCCCTACGAAAACAGCATGATTCGAAAACAAAGCTCTCCGATCGGGCTCAATTTTTTCTGGATGATTCTTGGCCGAAATAATTAGACCCGTATTTTTTGTTTGGCCATTAGGGCGACCTACGCCGTGTTAGGGTCGTCCGAAAAATTGCAATTTTCGTCGATTTTCGCAAATTCACGTTTTTCAACAATCATATCTCCGCGCCATTTCATCAGATTTTAGCTGTCCTAGACGCAAAAGAAAGGTGATTAGTTCGTCTATTTGGGAAATATAGTAAGAAGTTTCAAAAATCTAGCTTAACATATGAAAAGGTCGTATGAAAACTTAAAATGCTGTTTTGAAGATCTCGGGACCAAAGAGCCTATGTCTGAAAATATTTTTATCGGATTCCTCGGAAAATTTCACATAACTTATCAAAAATGGTGAAGTTATGTTTTCAATACTCTGAAATTTTTGAAAATAATAATTGGGTTTTTCGACGCGCCACGTGCAGAAATGGGAAAATGACGAAAACGGGAAAAAATCGACTTTTTTCACTAAAACTGAGATAACTTGAAAATTTCAGCGGTGACCTATACATCTTAGGGTACTAAAAGTTGCGTATTTTATTTACGATTTTTCCCCCTTTTCGTCATTTTCCCATTTCTGCGCGTGGCGCGTCAAAAACCCAATTTTTATTTTCAAAAAATCGTATCTCAGAGTATTGAAAACATAACTTTACCATTTTTTGATATGTTATGTGAAATTTTCCGAGGAATCCGATAACAATATTTTCAGACATAGGCTCTTTGGTCCCGAGACCTTCAAAACAGCATTTTAAGTTTTCATACGACCTTTTCATATGTTAAGCTAGATTTCTGAAACTTTTTTTTATTTTTCCCAAATAGCCAGTTCGGCTAATCACCTTTTTTGCGTCAAGGCCAGCTAAAATTGGATGAAATGGCGCGGAGATATGATTTTTTGAAAAAAAAGTGGGTTTTGCGAAAATCGACGAAAATTGCAATTTTTCGGACCACCCTAACACGGCGTAGGTCGCCCTAATGGCCGAACAAAACATATGGGTTTAATTATTTCGCCCAAGGATCTCCCAGAAAAAAATTGAGCCCGATCGGAGAACTTTTTTTCCGAATCTTGTTTTTTTTTGTGGGGAATTGCTGTTTAAAGGTATTGGGGTTCTTTTCGACCCCAAACTTTAAAAATCGCAAAAATGGTCTCAAATAAAAGCTTAGGATGTCCCCTTACTGAACCGTCCTGGATGGATTTGGTCACTGTGACCATCGGGAATCTGCTACAACCGACAAAAATACCTTTCCGAGACCCTAACTTTGACGACCTGAATCTCCGTCAAATTTCAACCAATCAGGATGCTCCGGGTTTCATTTGACAGGAATTTACCTGTACTTTGACCACACATATTAATGTCAGGGTCGGTGACCTACCGGTTCCGGAAATCCGGAACATTCAAAAAGTTCATTTTATACACGTATAACTGCGATGCCAATTCAATTACGATCGTTGAAATTGATCCATGAAACATACTAAAAACACAATACACAATTGCCAGAACCACTCTAGAGTATTACTGGCCAAACTTGTCATTTTTTATGAATCCATCAAACTTTATGAATTTGAAAGATTTGTCAAACCAGGGTCATGCCGTTGCTCGTTGGCCCATCCTGGCCAATCTGGAACCGGTTACCATTGGCCCCTTGAGGCCACTTTTTGGTAAACCTTTAAAGGTTGAGGTCGATAAGGATCGAAGTCTGTCATACAGAAATTGTCAAAAACCATGAAAAAAAACATTTTTTTCGACATTTTTATTTTTAAAATCGCTGTAGCTTCACAAGGATTGGACTATGGACAATGGACTATATGGAGACTTTTATGTAAAATTGTCTGGAGAATCGATTCCCGTAATCGGTTTTTGAAAATTTTGGCGATTAGAGCACTTAAAAAACAGTTTCAGTCAATGATTTCTGCATTTGTTTAGGTGAGGTGCTTCATCCTGCATTTTTTTACATTTGTAACATCTTAGGCTAGTTTCATAAAAATTTTGAACGAAAAAAAAGGTGGGCTCACTTTCAAATTTGACTTTTAAACTTAAAAATCCAAAAATCTCATGGAAGTGGCGTGTTTATTTCTTCCAGTGTATTTTTTCGGAAGGCCGGAAAATTTCCTACAAGTTTGTATTTGACCACTTTTTGGTACGATGCAACGGCTTCGAGATACAGAAATATTTTAATTACGAAATACAAAACTATTTAAAACACTTACGCCCTTCTTAAATGTCTTTATCGAGTGGAACTGGCTCCATATACACAAAAATGGCTTATATAAGCGAAGGATAACATGTCTACAAAGTTTCATCAAAATCGGAGAGGGTCGAGCAAAAAGTGCCTAAAAAATACCTGTTTTGGGCTGGAATTGCTCTATTCAGTTTTCTGTAAGAAATTATCAAAATTTATATCGCTTGCTTTTCAACATGTTCAAAAAAAAACAAAAGGGATTTTTTCGAAGATATTAACATTGAAATAGAAATAGAATGCAATACAACTGAAAACCATTCTTAATATATTTTCCAGCTTTGATTTTTATTTTTAGTATGTTTGTACCTATTTTATTTAATATTTGGATTTTTGTTTGGAAAGTGTCGAAATTTATTCAGAAAATGTTAAACTCATTCGCTCATTTTCCATTGATGTCTTGCAAAAGAGACTTGTTAGATAAATTTTGATAATTTTCAAACAAATCTCCCAGAGAGTTCCTTACAAACACAAAAATGAAAACAAACCGCTACCCCCAAATGCATTGAACGGAAGATTTGTGCGCAAAAACAAGTGAAGGTTCACCGTCACAGCCCATATTTCACTGCGGTTGCTAACAAGATTACTCAATTTAAGTCGAGTTTAGCCGCTGTGAGTGCGTGTCTCTTCTTCACCCAAGCAACCAAATATCGTCTGCAACGCGAATGTCGTCATGCACTACACGATCCACTGACTGGCGCTACAGCCAGAAAAGACCGGGATTGGACCTTGACTTTGGAGTTTGAAGCTCACGCCATCGGAACCCATCTGCAAGGCGCAAGGGAACCTTGTTTGGGAAACAATTTGCAACCAATTTCCACCTCTCGCGCGCGTATTCATCATCATTTGACGCGTCGAACATAACCTACAAATTTCTCCCTTTTCATCGCAAATTTCCACCCACGAAACAAACAAAAAAAAACAACACGTTAAACCGAGAAAATCCCATCGTGTAATCCTAAAATCAGCTCCCCCCTTAAAAAAGGCAACGCGAGAGTGGAGTTGCAGCGGGCTCCCCAAAAGCCGAAATCGCTGCGGATTGCAAAATGTGTTAAAAATGCTAAAACAATTATCACTTTTTGTCGAAGTATTTATGACAACCGTATGGTGCTGAAGTCGGGACCGGCCATGTATGAGGGATTAAGCGATGCGATTGAGGGGGAGAGGATTTTGGACACTCGCTGGAGAGGTTTTTTTTGTGTGTTCGGATGGCAGTCATGGGCCTGCATGACGTTCCAGCTGGGCTCCGCGGACTGCAGGTTTGTTGGGAACGGAACACACACATTTCGGCAATCAACGTAACGGTCGGATGGTGGCAGAATATTTTAAAATGTAAACCGTGAGATGGAGTAAGACTGTTCTAGTTAATGTGAAGTTAAGTGGTACTCAAAAAAATAAATAAATAGAAACGCACCTCAAATATATAAGAATTGAATTATAAAAACCAAGTATTTTATTTTAAATGATCTTATCTTCAATGTTTTAATCATTCTTAAAAAAAATTCAATCAACATACATCCAAGGAAAAAAAGACGAAGAATGCAAAACATCTCTACAATTTTCTTTGTGGATCCTACTTGGCTTGTTCTTTGATTTGTTGAGTTTTTCTTTCTGTCTACTCAGCCCTCATTTTTCATTCGATGATATCTCTAAATCTATAATTCCGATTTTATTATAAGGACCCCTGTAAACTTTTTCATCATTATAAAAATATTGTCGATTTCCATAATTACTTGTTTCTTTTGCCTTCCTCACTGAGGTAAGGCTATAATCCTGCTCTAAAAATGAACTTCATATAAAAACGTCGTAGACCCACCTTCATGTATACATATCGACTCAGAATCGAAAACTGAACAAATGTCTGTGTGTATGTGTGTGTGTATGTGTGTGTGTATGTGTGTGTGTATGTATGTATGTGACCAACAAACTAGCTCATGTTTCTCGGCACTGGCTGAACCGATTTGACCCGAACTTGTTGCATTCGACTTGGTTTAGGGTCCCATAGATCGAGTTTAATACAGATTGAAGTTTCGATAAGTAGTTCAAAAGTTATGTATAAAAATGTGTTTTCACATATATTTGGATCTCACTTAACTGTATGTAAACTATGTCCGGGTCCATCATCCGACCCATCGTTGGTTAGGTTATCAAAATACCTTTCCAACGAGTCCACAACATTGAAGATCTGGCAACCCTGTCTCGAGATATGGCCACTTAAGTGATATTGATATACTTTTTTGAAGCCGGATCTCACTTAAATGTATGTAAACTATGTCCGGGTCCATCATCGGACCCATCGTTGGTTAGGTTATCAAAAGACCTTTCCAAAGAGTCTAAAACATTGAAGATCTGGCAACCCTGTCTCGAGATATGACCCCTTAAGTGAAATTGATGTACTTTTTTGAAGCCGAATCTCACTTAAATGTATGTAAACTATGTCCGGATCCACTATCCGACCTATTGTTGGTTAGCTTATCAAAATACTATTCCAACGAGTCTAAAACATTGAACATCTGGCAACCCTGTCTCGATATATGGCCACTTAAGTGATATTGATGTACTTTTTTGAAGCCGGATCTCACTTAAATGTATGTAAACTATGTCCGAATCCACTATCCGACCCATTGTTGGTTAGCTTATCAAAATACCTTTCCAACGAGTCTAAAACATTGAACATCTGGCAACCCTGTCTCGAGATATGGCCACTTAAGTGATATTGATATACTTTTTTAAAGCCGGATCTCACTTAAATGTATGTAAACTATGTCCGGATCCACTATCCGACCTATTGTTGGTTAGGTTATCAAAAAACCTTTTCAACGAGCCCAAAACATTGCAGATCTGGCAACCCTGTCTCGAGATATGGCCACTTAAGTGATATCGATGTACTTTTTGGAAGCCGGATCTAAAAAATAGATGAAACTTGTGTACAGCCATTGTTGTGAGGAAGGCTCCAACCACATAGGTGGATTAAGTTAGTTTTTATTTGATAATTTGATTTGATTTGATGTGATAACCAACAGGGCCACAAGGATGACCTATGTAGCGGTTGCCTAGAATTACAGTGGCTCAGACTTAAAGGGAGCATCTTCTAATTACTGCCGTATGAAGGGCCAAAAAGGGGGTGATTGGACGCGAACGAGCAAAATCACTCACGGTGTCCTCAGGGGAAGAGAATCTCCTTCCGACAGTAACCTCCAATAACTCCGAAATAAATCTGACAAAGCTGAAAAACAGGGCGCACCCTGTTGGGGGCCTAAAAGGGCGCGGTAGGCAGCTGGAAACTGACAGAGGTCAATAGATGTAATAATTAGACAATCCTTAAGAATTGTCCAATTATCAAACTATTTTCCCCTTGCGACGTAATTCTGGTCTTCCACTATCCACATCCAGTCCAGGAAAATCATAGACGAGAAAAGGTCAATGCGGATGGAGAGCAAATCGAGCTCAGTATCCGCTCACAAATACTGGTAGTAAGTGTGAAAAAGACAGTGAAAAATATGAAGAAAGGCAGAAAAATGAAAAGCTAGTATGTCAATGCGGATGGATCGATGATCCCCTCACAGAAACAAAAAAGAGACAGATGATAGAGAGAACAAAAGAACAACAGAAAATCAGGAATTACAAAATGTCAATGCAGATGAATAGCAAACTAAGCTCAATACTCCTCGCACTACAAATAAAATTTATACTTTAAATACTTGAATACTTCAAATACTTCAAATACTTTAAATACTATAAATACTTTAAATACTTCAAACACTTCGAATATTTTTTAAAATTTAAAATACATTAAATACTATAAATACTTTAAATACTTCAAATACCTTAAATACTTAAAATACTTTAAATACTGTAAATACTTTACATACTTTAAATACTTTAAATACTTTAAATACTTTAAATACTTTAAATACTTTAAATACTTTAAATACTTTAAATACTTTAAATACTTTAAATACTTTAAATACTTTAAATACTTTAAATACTTTAAATACTTTAAATACTTTAAATACTTTAAATACTTTAAATACTTTAAATACTTTAAATACTTTAAATACTTTAAATACTTTAAATACTTTAAATACTTGAAATACTTTAAATACTTTAAATACTTTAAATACTTTAAATACTTTAAATACTTTAAATACTTTAAATACTTTAAATACTTTAAATACTTTAAATACTTTAAATACTTTAAATACTTTAAATACTTTAAATACTTTAAATACTTTAAATACTTTAAATACTTTAAATACTTTAAATACTTTAAATACTTTAAATACTTTAAATACTTTAAATACTTTAAATACTTTAAATACTTTAAATACTTTAAATACTTTAAATACTTTAAATACTTTAAATACTTTAAATACTTTAAATACTTTAAATACTTTAAATACTTTAAATACTTTAAATACTTTAAATACTTTAAATACTTTAAATACTTTAAATACTTTAAATACTTTAAATACTTTAAATACTTTAAATACTTTAAATACTTTAAATACTTTAAATACTTTAAATACTTTAAATACTTTAAATACTTTAAATACTTTAAATACTTTAAATACTTTAAATACTTTAAATACTTTAAATACTTTAAATACTTTAAATACTTTAAATACTTTAAATACTTTAAATACTTTAAATACTTTAAATACTTTAAATACTTTAAATACTTTAAATACTTTAAATACTTTAAATACTTGAAATACTTTAAATACTTGAAATACTTTAAATACTTTAAATACTTGAAATACTTTAAATACTTGAAATACTTTAAATACTTTAAATACTTTAAATACTTTAAATACTTTAAATACTTGAAATACTTTAAATACTTTAAATACTTTAAATACTTTAAATACTTTAAATACTTTAAATACTTTAAATACTTCAAATACTTTAAATACTTTAAATACTTTAAATACTTTCAATACTTTAAATACTTTAAATACTTTAAATACTTTAAATACTTTAAAAACTTTAAATACTTTAAATACTTTAAATACTATAAATGCTTTAAATACTTTAAATACTTTAAATACTTTAATTACTTTAAATACTTTAAATTCTTTAGCTACTTTAAATACTTTAAATACTTTAAATACTTTAAATACTTTAAATACTTTAAATACTTTAAATACTTTAATTACTTTAAATACTTTTTTTATGTTTATGTTTATGTTTATGTTTATTTCTTTATGTTCATCTGACACTTTTGTCTTCATGAACTTGGGTGGGGAAAAGCCAGAGGCATAAAACCACCCTCAAGGACAACAATTATTACATTACAATGACCAGTTACAATTGATAAACTTAGAATTAAAATATCACAGCAGCTATCACAGTCAAGATGTAAACAAGAGCGATCTAAGTTTGCTTAAAAAACTATTTACAGACATTCCGAAGTCAAACACGTCGTAGACACAATTGAAGACATCACACATAGCCCGTATCGGTTCGTTCTGCCCGTAGAGTACGCTGGAGATCAAGACGAAGGAACTCTCGTGTCCTGAGTGGCCTTGGCATAACGTTGATATTCACTCTTTCCAGGATGTTGGGGGCGTCAACAGTACCTAAAAGAAGTTTTCCAATAAATGAGGCACGCAAAAATGTCCTACGTTGATCCAAGCTAGCCAAACCCAGAATTCTGCGGCGGTTCTCGTAGGAGAGGGGAATGTTGTTGTCCGGTAGAGGATGGAAGCGCAAGGCGAACTTGGCAAACTTCTTCTGGACACGCTCAAACCTTGTTCTCCAGATTCGATCGTAAGGACTCCAAACAATAACCGCAAATTCCAGATGCGAACGAACAAGAGCATAGAACAGCACACGTAAACAGGACAGGTCACGGAACTCCTTTGCAGTTCTGATTAAAAATCCTAGATTCCTTATTGCCTTCGTGATGATGTTGCAGTAATGGTTGTCGTAAGTTAGTTTGGCGTCCAGCAGGACACCAAGATCCTTCACAACATAAACCCGCTCCAGCGCTTCACCGCCAACAGCATAAGTCCAGACGACAGGTAGCCTTTTCCTTGTGAAAGAAATCACAGCGCATTTCTGGATACTCAGAGAGAGCAGATTTTTTTCGCACCAGTTTGCGAATGCGTTGATCAGGTCTTGGAGATATCGGCAGTCATCATCACTCTGGATCACGTGAAATATCTTCAGATCATCAGCATAAAGTAGTTTGCATCCAGCGGGAAGTACGAAGCTCACATCGTTGTAGTACGCAGAGAAAAACATTGGCCCAATGTTGCTCCCCTGAGGGACTCCGGATGGACAGGTGATGGCAGAGGATTCGGCATTCCCCAGCTTGACAGTCATAGAACGATCGGTGAGGTAAGATTCGAACCAACGCACTAGACTGCTTGGCATGCCGAGGCGGTCAAGTTTGGCCAGCAGAATCTTGTGACTGATACGATCAAAAGCAGCTTTCAAATCAGTATACACCGCATCCACTTGTCCACCTCCTTCCATGTTCCTCAGGCAAAACGACGTAAATTCCACCAGATTCGTGTTCGTGGAGCGGCCAGTGAAAAATCCGTGTTGATCGATGGAAATGTACGATTTTAGAATAAATGCCAGGGACTTGCATAATAAGATTTCTAGCAATTTCGATCCAGCGCACAGCGACGTGATTCCGCGGTAGTTAGAAATGTCACGTTTGTCCCCTTTTTTGAAAACCGGAACAAACTTTAAATACTTTAAATACTTTAAATACTTTAAATACTTTCAATACTTTAAATACTTTAAATACTTTAAATACTTTAAATACTTTAAATACTTTAAATACTTTAAATACTTTAAATACTTTAAATACTTTAAATACTTTAAATACTTTAAATACTTTAAATACTTTAAATACTTTAAATACTTTAAATACTTTAAATACTTTAAATACTTTAAATACTTTAAATACTTTAAATACTTTAAATACTTTAAATACTTTAAATACTTTAAATACTTTAAATACTTTAAATACTTTAAATACTTTAAATACTTTAAATACTTTAAATACTTTAAATACTTTAAATACTTTAAATACTTTAAATACTTTAAATACTTTAAATACTTTAAATACTTTAAATACTTTAAATACTTTAAATACTTTAAATACTTTAAATACTTTAAATACTTTAAATACTTTAAATACTTTAAATACTTTAAATACTTTAAATACTTTAAATACTTTAAATACTTTAAATACTTTAAATACTTTAAATACTTTAAATACTTTAAATACTTTAAATACTTTAAATACTTTAAATACTTTAAATACTTTAAATACTTTAAATACTTTAAATACTTTAAATACTTTAAATACTTTAAATACTTTAAATACTTTAAAACTTTAAATACTTTAAATACTTTAAATACTTTAAATACTTTAAATACTTTAAATACTTTAAATACTTTAAATACTTTAAATACTTTAAATACTTTAAATACTTTAAATACTTTAAATACTTTAAATACTTTAAATACTTTAAATACTTTAAATACTTTAAATACTTTAAATACTTTAAATACTTTAAATACTTTAAATACTTTAAATACTTTAAATACTTTAAATACTTTAAATACTTTAAATACTTTAAATACTTTAAATACTTTAAATACTTTAAATACTTTAAATACTTTAAATACTTTAAATACTTTAAATACTTTAAATACTTTAAATACTTTAAATACTTTAAATACTTTAAATACTTTAAATACTTTAAATACTTTAAATACTTTAAATACTTTAAATACTTTAAATACTTTAAATACTTTAAATACTTTAAATACTTTAAATACTTTAAATACTTTAAATACTTTAAATACTTTAAATACTTTAAATACTTTAAATACTTTAAATACTTTAAATACTTTAAATACTTTAAATACTTTAAATACTTTAAATACTTTAAATACTTTAAATACTTTAAATACTTTAAATACTTTAAATACTTTAAATACTTTAAATACTTTAAATACTTTAAATACTTTAAATACTTTAAATACTTTAAATACTTTAAATACTTTCAATACTTTAAATACTTTAAATACTTTAAATACTTTAAATACTTTAAATACTTTAAATACTTTAAAAACTTTAAATACTTTAAATACTTTAAATACTATAAATGCTTTAAATACTTTAAATACTTTAAATACTTTAATTACTTTAAATACTTTAAATTCTTTAGATACTTTAAATACTTTAAATACTTTAAATACTTTAAATACTTTAAATACTTTAAATACTTTAAATACTTTAAATACTTTAAATACTTTAAATACTTTAAATACTTTAAATACTTTAAATACTTTAAATACTTTAAATACTTTAAATACTTTAAATACTTTAAATACTTTAAATACTTTAAATACTTTAAATACTTTAAATACTTTAAATACTTTAAATACTTTAAATACTTTAAATACTTTAAATACTTTAAATATTTTAAATACTTTAAATACTTTAAATACTTTAAATACTTTAAATACTTTAAATACTTTAAATACTTTAAATACTTTAAATACTTTAAATACTTTAAATACTTTAAATACTTGAAATACTTTAAATACTTTAAATACTTTAAATACTTTAAATACTTTAAATACTTTAAATACTTTAAATACTTTAAATACTTGAAATACTTTAAATACTTGAAATACTTTAAATACTTTAAATACTTTAAATACTTTAAATACTTTAAATACTTTAAATACTTTAAATACTTTAAATACTTTAAATACTTTAAATACTTTAAATACTTTAAATACTTTCAATACTTTAAATACTTTAAATACTTTAAATACTTTAAATACTTTAAATACTTTAAATACTTTAAAAACTTTAAATACTTTAAATACTTTAAATACTATAAATGCTTTAAATACTTTAAATACTTTAAATACTTTAATTACTTTAAATACTTTAAATTCTTTAGATACTTTAAATACTTTAAATACTTTAAATACTTTGGAGCGAGTTGTGGCGCTATAACTACGGCAAATAGTGTCCAGGGCATTCGTGGAAATACAATGTCCCATCCCAGAGGGTCCCGGAGTACCAAACCATCTTAGCATGGTGCTCCCAACGAATACAACCAAATCACGGAGCGTATGGTGGTGTGTCCCCACTAGGATGTAACAAAAATGACTTTTTGGCGGGCATTCAGGGGTTCGTTCCGGTGGGCATACTGAGCCTAAATCCCAAATATGAGCTTGATTGGACGTAACAGGAGCTGGCGCTCCGCCCTTCAATTTTAAATGGGATTTAACCCGTAAAAAAAGATTTTTTCAAAAATGTCACTTTTTGAGGCATTTTGGCCACCAATGCGTTTACCAAAAACATCACTGGCGTGTAGGCCAGATCCTTGCGCATCTTTTGGTATATATAACATTGAAGTTTGGAGCATCCTGGAGCTCGGTACAGACCTTCAAAGTTTGGCATATTTTCGAAAAATCGGTCCCAGCAAAATCAAATGGCGTCTCGGGCGTCGCGAGGTGCGACGCATATCGCATATTATGGCGGGTTCAGTAAGAGTCTCGCGTGGCTAAATATCGACACAATTTGTTTTTTTTTATGATACAATACTGAATTGACCACATGACCCATGTTCCAGAACCTAGATTAAGATTGGCCAAGATGTCAAACTTCGTGACAGACCGGAGTAGCCTACTGTTATTGATCAATGAGTAAACAAAATTTTTATGACCTACTGTGAATGGTTTTCGACACCACGCGAAAGATTTATCTCTTGGGATTCGATCGAAAATCATTGATCACACACAGTAGGCTACTCCGGTCTGTCACGAAGTTTGACATCTTGGCCAATCTTAATCTGGGTTCTGGAACATGGGTCATTAGGGTGTAATATGGTTGTATGGAAAAAAATAAAGTTGTCCAAATTCAGCGAGCACAGCAAGTTTTCAGTTCCTTTTGGGGTCCTAAACAACTCCCCAAAGTTTGGGAACGATTGGTTTAGTCCTCACTTTGCGCAAAGCGATTCAATTTTCCATATAAATTTGTATGGGAAAACCCATTTTTTTGGATTTTGATATTTATAAAATCCACGTTTGACGCTGTATCAAAACCGGATTCATATTCGGATGCTCTGGAAGGTGCTCTACAACTTTCCCGAAGAGAGTATGGTGCTAGCTTGTCCCTGAAAGAAGATACAGCGTCCTCAAAACTCGTCTAAAACGTGATTTTCGAGCAAAAAACACGTTTTAGACGAGTTTTGAACACGCTGTATCTTTTTTTAGGAGCAAATTAGCACCATACTCTCTTCGGGAAAGTTGTAGAGCACCTTCCAGAGCATCCGAATATGAATCCGGTTTTGATACAGCGTCAAACGTGGATTTTATAAATATCAAAATCCAAAAAAATGGGTTTTCCCATACAAATTTATATGGAAAATTGAATCGCTTTGCGCAAAGTGAGGACTAAACCAATCGTTCCCAAACTTTGGGGAGTTGTTTAGGACCCCAAAAGGAACTGAAAAATTGCTGTGCTGGAAAATCGATTTTGATATTACACCCTAATGGGTCATGTGGTCAATTCAGTATTGTATCATAGAAAAACAAATTGTGTCGATATTTAGCCACGCGAGACTCTTACTGAACCCGCCGGAACAATAATTCCGGTGAAAATCCGACAATATCTCGGTTCCCAATTGTCCGTCCTCGCTGTCATTTACACAAGAAAATCCTGGTTGGACTTGGGAACCAAAATGGAGATGGAAGTGACCAGCAATTAGCTAGGGCTTAAATTACGTTCAAAATCCGGTCACTTCGGTCCTCTTGGTAAACCCGAATATCCGAACAACCATGCCACATCAATTTGAGAATGTTTCCCAATCAAAACATTTATGAAAAAATCGTTCTTTCCTCATAAAACTCTAGAAAACTATAAAAGAACGCCGTTGATCAACTCGTTGATTATCGATAATCAACGCGTTGATCAACGCCGTTTAAATCAACGAGTCCGTTGACGTTGACGATTAAATCAACGATGGCTGCGATTACGATTACGTTTAAATGAACGATCATCGACATCGATGATATAAACGCCGTTGATTTCAACGATTAACAGCATTGCTACAAATGTTAATAAATGACAAGAAGAGTGCTAGGCGTCATCTAACCTAAGGCACTCTCCAGGATCCCTTCGAAAGATTGGCTGCGCTAGGGTCTGATTAGATTAGATTAGATTAGATTTAAATACTTTAAATACTTTAAATACTTTAAATACTTTAAATACTTTAAATACTTTAAATACTTTAAATACTTTAAATACTTTAAATACTTTAAATACTTTAAATACTTCAATTACTTCAAATACTTTAAATACTTTAAATATTTTAAATGCTTTAAATACTTTAAAAACTAATACTTGAATACTTTAAATACTTTAAATACTGTTAATACTATAAATCCTTTAAATACTTTTAACACTTTAAATATTTTGAATGCATTAAATGCTTTAAAATCTTTGAATACTTTAATTATTTTAAATATTTTACAGACTTTAATTACATTAAACACTGTAAATACTTCTACTACTTTGAACATTTTTAATACTTAAAAAAATTACAACACTTTAAATACTTGAAGTAACAACATAATAAAATAACATAAAAAAAGGAATGAGAAATTGATATGGACAAACTAATGATGCAAAATGGCTTCTTTGGGTATACCGAAGGAACCAAAAAAGTTTCAGCCGGATTGAAATATACAAAAAATAAAATAAAAAAGGCCGATTTCGTAGAGTATTGCTCCTATAGGTTATCGCTTAATATTTTGAGTTATCGCAGTTTAAGAGAAAAAAATTGATTTTTCCTGTTTTCGTCATTTTTTATTTCCAAAAAATCATATCTCAGAATTCTGTTGATGAGCTTCTCCCATTTTTTGATATGTTAGTGAAATTTTCCAAAAATCCGATGAAAATATGTTCAGACACAGGCTCTTTTGTCCAGACAACGACAAACACCATTTTGAATTTTCATACGACTTTTCATTATGTTATGCTAGATTTTTGGGACGTTAAACAATTTTTCGCCAAAAGTCCATTTTATAACCTTTCATTTGTGTCCAAGAGTACTCAAATCAGTTAAAACGATCGGAGTTATGTTTTTTTGAAAAGTGTGTTTTTTTGCGAGAATGGCAAAAAACTATTTTTGAGACCACCGTAGCACGAGGTTGGTCATTCTAATTGTCAAACAAAAAAAATGGGTCTATTTATTTCGACCAAGGTACACCCAAAAAAAAATGTTGAGCCCGATCGGAGAACTATTCGGTTTATGCTCGTTTCAAATGGAATTGCTCTTTCAAAAAAGTACTCGTAGATTCGAAAAGCGCGTTTCAGTTCCCTTCAAATGACATATTCAATGACTATTTAATAGTTGACTCCCTAAAAATTCAGAGGTTTCGTAACCATTTTTGTAAATTATTTTGATGAAAAACATTTTTTTTCGGAATTTTGAGTACTTTATTAAAATATGCATCCGATTTTACATAAAAAGACAGGTAATTTTTCGAATGTTTCAAAAACTATAGTATCACCCATCGTCGCGAGATATAGAAACGTGGATCCGGACTCGTGTCCAGGGACCACAAATTTCACGTAAAGGGCAGAGTGACCAGGGCAACTTTTTCCGATTTCGTGTAAATTTGCGGGGAGTTACCCTATTTCTTTCGAGAAGTTTAAAATTAGAGTGTGTGCAACATGGAGTTAAACTTTCTGTGAAGGTGCTGTGAAGATCATCATGGCACTTAGAAAAGTTTAACTTCATGTTGCACGCACACACTCTCACTTTTAATTTCTCGATACCAACAAAAAAAGTTTAAACCATCAAGTTCAAGAAGTAGTTAAGACGGAAAATTTTCCCCATTAAAAATATTTTCTGATTTTTAAGCTCCCTAGCTCACGGTACTTTCACCAGCTTAGCGCAACAATTGCTGCGGCATGCAAACATGGCCCCTCTTTCTGTTTGCAGCAAAAACTGTCCTCCACACAGGTCTGTTGTCCTCCGAATCCGCGTGCGATCCGATGCAACGGCGGACCACAATCACGGTGTAAATCCCAGTCATCAAGGCCAAACTCGGGGGAGAAAAAAAAAGTCCCACGTTGGCGGATTTTGGGGCTTCGATCCGAACCGGTCCTCCATTGATGGGACAATGACGAGGTCTGGGCCAGTTTTTTCGACGTTTGAAAGGAACGATTGAATTAATTGAATATTGTTCGCGTTTCGCGACCAGTCAGCAGTCTCTCGGCGAAAGGATGGACGTTTTCCAGATTTTCCAGTTCTTCCCATCGAGAGATACAGGAGGATCATACTTTTTCACCGTTTTGGCGGAGTGTGACATGTGAGAAGGTGTCGTACGGAGCTGGCACGCGTTCCAGAGGGAGGATTACTAATTGGATGAACGGACTCTTTTTTGAGTTGAAGCAAAAAATCGACTGGCAACAGGTGTCGATATTACGCGTTGATTGACCAGATTTGACAGAGCTACAAAACGACCTGAATGGTTATTAGATTGGCACCAAAGTGGCAGCTGGGATTTTTGTTTCAATGTTTGAACTTTAGCATTTCAGAATTCGAGTCATCTTTGTTTTTAATTCAAATCATAGACAAATGGGTCAAAAGGATGTAATATCAAAGCGATTTTCCAGCACAGCACTTTTTCAGTTTCTTTTGGGGCCCTAAACAACTCCCCAAAGTTTGGGAACGATTGGTTTAGTCCTCACTTTGCGCAATGCGATTAAATTTACCATATATATTTGTATGAGGAAAACCATTTTTTTGGATTTTGATATTTATCAGCTCCACGTTTCATGCTATATCAAAACCGGACTCATTATCGGATGCTCTGGAAAATGCCCTAGAACTTTGCCGAAGAGAGTCTGGTGCTGACTTGCTCCTGAAAGAAATTATAGCGTCCTCAAAACATGTCTAAAACGTGATTTTCGAGAAAAAAAAAACACGTTTTAGACGAGTTTTGAACACGCTGTATCTTTTTTTAGAGGCAAGCTAGCACCATACTCTCTTCGGAAAAGTTGAAGAGCACCTTCCAGAGCATCCAAACATGAATCCGGTTTTAGTACAGCGTGAAACGTGAATTTTATAAAAATAAAAATCCAAAAATATGGGTTTTCCCATACAAATTTATATAATATTGTTTTGATCACCGGAAGTCAATTATAATTATTTGCTTATATTGGCAATTTGCGGTGAGAAATATTAAGCTAACCTAGGGCAGAAAGAGGAGAGACAATATAAGCAAATAATTACAAATTTATATGGAAAATTGAATCGCTTTGCGCAAAGTGAGGACTAAACCAATCAGTCCCAAATTTTGGGGAGTTGTTTGGGACCCCAAAAGGAACTGAAAAAATGCTGTGCTCACTAAATTAGGACAACTTTATTTTTTCCATACAACCATATTACACCCTAATGGGTCAATCTCACCTAGATCTAGATGATTTTTATTCGGGTATCAATTCAAAGAGGTATTGTCTTGGTCCCACAAGAAACAAAAAGTGGTAACATCTATATGGCAAAAATTATCTTGCAATGTTCTGAAAAAAAAATTGCAGTAAAAAACTTCGCTGTAGGATCTTTTAAGTACCGTAAAACGGAATTACTTTGATAGCCGGAGTGACATTGATAGGTTTGAGATTTTTCCGCAAAATGAAGAGTTCATATTAAATACGTACAGAATGCAATGGAATTATTCTGACCGAGATAGGAAAGTGTTCAAAGTACTTCCAGAAGAAGTTTTCATGAAATTTTTAAAAGTTTATAATGTTCGACTCTGATCACTTCCTGGTAGCGTGTAAAATCCGAGCTAGGCTGTCGAACGTGCTGACCCCGCGGACTGCGAGGATAGCGCGGTTGAACGTCCAGCGCCTCGCGAGCAGCGACGTTGCTGCAGAGTACAGTCGGAAGCTCGACGAGCGGATCAACGAGGACGCGCCTACGGGTAACCTGGACGAGCAATGGGAGCCCTCCAGAGCATCGTCAACACAACGGCTACCGAAGTGATCGGCACGACCAGAGGACGCAAACCCAAAGGGTGGTTCGATGCGGAGTGCCAGCGAGTGACGGACGAGAAGAACGAGGCCAGGAAGCGTATGCTCGTTAAGGGTACGCGCCGAAACTGTGAGCGATACAGTGAGTTGCGAAGAGCAGAGAAACGAATCCACCGCCGAAAAGAACGGGAGTACGACGAAACGGTACTTGCAGAAGCGGAGGCACAGTACAACGCGAACGATAAGCGGAGGTTTTACGCAACTGTCAACGGTGTAAGAAGGAAAACCACGCCTTCCCCTGTGATGTGCAACGACACGGAAGGCAACCTGTTGACAGACAAGACTGCGGTGGCGGCTAGGTGGAAGGAGCACTTCCAGCAGCTGTTGAACGGTGAGGCACGAGAGGGAATCGTCGAGGACAGGATACACGTTGAGGAAGATGGAAAAGCTGTGGACCCGCCTACGTTGGAGGAATTAGCTAAGGCTGTTATAGAGCTCAAGAACGGGAAATCCGCGGGAAAGGACGGACTTCCGGCCGAACTTTTCAAGCACGGGAGTACGCGGATGACCGAGATTCTGCACCAAATCATCCTACGCATTTGGTGCGAAGAACAGCTTCCGACCGACTGGTTAGACGGGCTCGTCACCCCAATCTACAAGAAAGGGCAAAGACTCGATTGTGCCAACTATCGAGGCATCACAATCCTCAACGCAGCGTACAAAGTACTCTCCCGCATCCTGTGGAGCAAGCTGAGACCGATGACCGAGACCTTTGTCGGCGAATACCAGTGCGGTTTTCGAGCGGGTCGGTCAACGACGGATCAGATGTTCACTCTGCGACAAATCCTCGACAAGTTCCGGGAGTACAACCTGCAAACACACCATTTGTTCATCGACTTCAAGGCGGCATACGATTCGGTCAAAAGAAACGAACTTTAGAAGATTATGGTAGAACACGGCTTTCCGGCGAAGCTTATAAGACTGATTCGTGCAACGCTCGACGGAGCAAAATCAAGCGTGCGAATATTGTCGATTCAAAGAAAAATGGCCATCTCGCCGGCGACGGGGCATCTTGTTCTTCTCCGCGCCAGCCTAAAAACTAATGTTTTTGAAACAAAACATCAAGGATTTCGAGTAGCTGTGAGGAAAAACTGCTGATTTTCAGGCAGTTAGGCAGATTTCATGCAGTTTTTCGTTGCTGTTTTGCAAACCCCTAAGGTTTTCATGCAGATTTTTGGTGACGAAATATTTTTTGGTTTGATTTTCGAGCTGCGCGGAGAAGAAACCGACGGAGCCTTTGGACACGTTTCATTTATTCGGCAATATCGACCGTCGTTCAGTGGAGGAGGCGTTCGTCCCTTTCAAGCGGGAAGCTGCGAAGATCGGACTGACCATCAACACTGCCAAGACCAAGTATTGTCGATTCAAAGAAAAATGGCCATCTCGCCGGCGACGGGGCATCTTGTTCTTCTCCGCGCCAGCCTAAAAACTAATGTTTTTGAAACAAAACATCAAGGATTTCGAGTAGCTGTGAGGAAAAACTGCTGATTTTCAGGCAGTTAGGCAGATTTCATGCAGTTTTTCGTTGCTGTTTTGCAAACCCCTAAGGTTTTCATGCAGATTTTTGGTGACGAAATATTTTTTGGTTTGATTTTCGAGCTGCGCGGAGAAGAAACCGACGGAGCCTTTGGACACGTTTCATTTATTCGGCAATAGCCAGAATGTCGGACGAGCGGGCGGCTAAAACGATATTCAGCAGCGAACCTGGACGGGGTCGTCGGCTTCGTGGAAGGCCTCTTACGCGTTGGCTGTGTGCAGTCGACGAAGATGCAAGAGCGGCCAACATTGTGGGCGACTGGAGACGAGCGGCCCAAGATCGAGCATCCTGGAAATCTTCGATTAGTTCAGCGTTGGGTCGATAGACCTGTTGCTGATAAAGTAAAGTAAGTAAGTAATGTTAGTAAATTATAATAAAGAAAATGTTGATAAATAGCATTATTTTAATATTCTCAATGTGTCATGAATTTCTCAATGAACCTGATTTTGAATCAGAAAATGGAATACATTTTCTGATTCTTTGGACAGAAAAGGTAAAATAACTTTGTATATAATTGATATTACAGCAATTCTACAGGAAAACAAAATGTTTCGAAAAAAAAAGTTTTCCGATCGGGCTCAAATTTTTTTCTGAAGGTTCCTTGGCCAAAATAATTAGACCCGCATTTTTGTTTGTTTGTCCATTAGGGTGACCTACGCCGTGTTAGGAAGGTCAAACAAATTGCCATTTTCGTCGATTTTCGCAAAAACCACTTTTTTCAAGAAATCATATCTCCGCGCCATTTTGCTATCTTAAACGCAATAGAGCAATTCTCTACGAAATCGGTCTTTTTTCTTCAATTTTAATTTTTGTATTTTTTAATCCGACTGAAACTTTTTTGGTGCCTTCGGTATGCCCAAAGAAGCCATTTTGCATCATTAGTTTGTCCATATAATTTTCCATACAAATTTCGCAGCTGTCCATACAAAAATGATGTATGAAAATTAAAAAATCTGTATCTTTTGAAGGCATTTTTTGATCGATTTGGTGTCTTCGGCAAAGTTGTAGGTATGGAAAAGGACTACACTGGAAAAAATGATACACGGTAAAAAAAATGTTATTTTTAATTTAACTTTTTGTCACTAAAACTTGATTTGAAAATAAAACACTTATTTTATTTTTTTATTTTTGAAATGTTTTAGGGGTCATAAAATGCCAACTTTTCAGAAATTTCCAGGTTGTGCAAAAAATCATTGACCGAGTTATACATTTTTTAATCAATACTGATTTTTTCAAAAAATCGAAATATTGGTCGCAACATTTTTTCAACTTCATTTTTTGATGTTAAATCAAATTTGCAATCAAAAAGTACTTCAGTAAAATTTTGATAAAGTGCACCGTTTTCAAGTTAAATCCATATCTAGGTGACTTTTTTGAAAATAGTCGCAGTTTTTCATTTTTTTAAATTAGAGCACATGTTTGCACACTTTTGAAAAAAAATATTTTTGAAAAGTTGAGAAAATTCTCTATATTTTGCTTCTTCGGACTTTGTTGATACGACCTTTAGTTGCTGAGATATTGCAATGCAAAGATTTAAAAACAGGAATATTGTTGTTTTTTAAGTCTCACCCAAACAGCCCACCATTTTTTAATGTCGATATCTCAGCAACTGATGGTCCGATTTTCAATGTTAATATATGAAACATTTGTGAAATTTTCGGATCTTTTCGAAAACAATATTTTCAAAATTTTCAAATCAAGACTAACATTTTAAAAGGGCGTAATATTGAATGTTTGGCCTGCAATTTTGCCGAAGACACCAAATCGATCAAAAAAATCCTTCAAAAGATACTGATTTTTGAATTTTCATACAACATTTTTGTATGGACAGCTGCAAAATTGGTATGGAAAATTATATGGACAAACTAATGATGCAAAATGGCTTCTTTGGGCATACCGAAGGCACCAAAAAAGTTTTAGTCGGATTAAAAAATGCAAAAAAAATCGAATGACCGAAATCCCAGAGAACTGCTCTTATATTTTCATTTGCAAAAAAAACTGTTCTAAAAGTTTTATCTTGCAAGATATACTTCGGCTGGTTTCATATAATATGTCTGAAAGATAATTCGCTCTTAATAAATATAATGTATCGAATATTTTCAAAAAAAAAAACATAAACTACATAAATTTCGTACTAAAAACCCTGTCTTGCAAGTTAACTTTAGCTAGTGTCATAGAACCAAGCTGCAAGAAAACTTCGGCTTCGATCAAATTGATTGATCGAATAATTTCATTTCAAATCTAAATACAACTAGTTACTAGGCCGTCCCAAAAAATGAAAAGCTGTCAAATCTTCGGTGCTCTTTCCTAGAATGATAGATTAGGATGTCAGGAACAATGTTTTCATAGAACAAAAAATCCCAAAAATGGTTTACAACTCGCGCGCGGAGCTTGAATGAAAAAAGTGCATTTTTCGAGTATTTTTCAGAAATGCGCGTAACAATAGTACTAAAGTCATTCAAATTTGGTCGCCTTGGGCTTCAAGTTATAGTTTAATGTCCCCTGAACAAATTCCTGTACAGACATAGTCCATAAAACCTTGTGTTTGGGCATGGCAGGGCGTTTTAGGGAGAAAAAATTGTATTTTATAGCCAACAAATTTCAAAAATCTCTCCCCAAAACGAGCCAAATATTTTTGCAACCAAAACTAATGCACTCAGATTATAGGAAATTTTACGGAGATCATTTTGCTTTTTAAACATTAAATTTATGTCCACGCAAAGCCGAGATATTTGGGGAGGTGCTCTACAGTTCGGCTGAGTCACACTGTGAGAAAATCTTATGTTTTTTTCATGAAATGTTATTAACAAATATCGTTTTTGAGCGAACAAAATAAATATATCCAAAATATATGCCTTCTGGTTTGTAATCCTAGTAGCCAATGTTTAATGCTAAAAACGCTTATATACCAAGAATTTTTAAAATTCGTTACTTTTTGTTCACTAAAGTGCAAATATGTCGGCTTTGCGTAGACATAAATTGAACGTTAAAAAAAAAACAAAATGAACTCCTTAAAATTTCCTACAAGTTAAATGCATTAGTTTTGGCTGCAAATTTTTTTGGCTCGTTTTGGGGTGTGATTTTTGAAATTTTTTAGCTAAAAAATATATTGTTTTCTTCCTGAAACGCCCTGCCATGCCCAAACACAAGCTTTTATGGACTATGTCTGTTCAGGAATTTGTTCAGGGGACATTAAACTATAACTTGAAGCCCAAGGCGACCAAATTTGAATGACTTTAGTACTATTGTTACGCGCATTTCTGAAAAATTCTCGAAAATGAACTTTTTTCATTCATGCTCCGCGCGCGAGTTGTAAACCATTTTTGGGAATTTTTTGTTGGAAGAAAACATTGTTCCTGACATCCTAATCTATCATTTCAGGGGTGAGAACCGAAGATTTGACAACTTTTCATTTTTTTCGGGACAGCCTACTAGTTACGTAATAAAGGTTTTATCCAATTCTAGATAATAATTTAGTTTGAAATACATTTTGTTTAAATATTTTTAATGCAAATAATCGATCAATTATTTTGATTAAAATTTAAAAAAAAATTCAGCCTGGTTCTACGAAACTTTCAGAAGTTATTCAGCATGATCGGATTTTTAGAACGTTATTTTTTTTTTATTTGAATTAATTTTGTGTACATTTATTTATTTAATGAAATTGTTCGATTGATTAATTTAACAAGAATTGCAGTTATTTTACAAACTGGTTTTCTAAAACCAGTCTTGCAACAATTTTTTTTTCGAGCGGATTTAATGCTACATATTTTTTTTAAATAAAGGAGAATGGGCGAATTTGGTCCAAGGATGTACACGAACGGGACCAACTTTTTTCGAAATATCTCGCCGAGACATGAAAAAAAGTCTTCTGGGCCAACTCTCTAAACCCCGGGGTTCAAAAGTTACATGCTGTTGAAGTTTGTGCATTTTGAGTAAAAATATACAAAAAATCGGATTTTTGCTATTTCTAAAATCATTTATAAAATCTCTGTTTCATTATGGATTTCGATAATCTTGACTTCATTCGACGCGTATCAGCAAAAACTATGAATTCTGATATGTCTTAACATGATTGAAACATGATTTCACTTGTTTTTATCCGTTTGAACCGTTTGTGCAAGAGGCATCCCATAGAAACAAGTCGAAACTTCAAGGTTTTGAAAACGGATCCGACCCAAACTGCTTCATTGAGTATGAAAGGCTTCAGTGCAATGTGTTGTTACAACATTTATTGGGATGGTCTGAGTCATCCGAGAACTCCTGGAGTTAAGACCGGTGAGTCTACCGCCGTAACAAACAAGATGTCGGTGGTTTTGACCACTGATCATACCCGCATAGCTTCAGTGAGTGTGGTAGACTACTTTGCTAATGTGTTAGGATGTCCTGGGTCATCCAAGGACTCCCTGGAGTTATGATCTGTGGAGCTACAGCCTTAACAAGCAAGAGGTCGACGGTTTTTGACCCCGGAACATACCCGCATAGCTTCAGTCAGTATGATAGACTGCTTTGTTAATGTGTTGGGATGTCTTTGATCATCCTAGGACTCCCTGGAGTTATGATCTGTAGGTCTACGCCTGTTACAAGGACTCCCTGGAATGGTCCAGAACATCCCAACATAACAGCAATACAGTCTGCCATACTCACTGAATCTTTGCGGTTATGATGCGCGGTTATAAATCGTCGACCTTTTTCTTGTTACAGTGACCCAAATATCTTAACTCCAGGGAGTCCTAGGATGACCAAAGACATCCCAACACATTAACAAAGCAGTCTATCATACTGACTGAAGCTATGCGGGTATGTTCCGGGGTCAAAAACCGTCGACCTCTTGCTTGTTACGGCTGTAGCTCCACAGATCATAACTCCAGGGAGTCCTTGAATGACCCAGGACATCCTAACATATTAGCAAAGCAGTCTACCACACTCACTGAAGCTATGCGGGTATGTTCCGTTGTCAAAACCGGTCGACATTTTGCTCGTTACGGTAGTATACCCACAGATCTTAACTCCAGGGAGTCCTAGGAGAACCCAGGACACTCCAACACATCAGCATAGTAGTCTACCATACTCACTGAAGCCATGCGGGTATGATCAGTGGTCAAAAACCGCCGACATCTTGCTTGTTACGGCGGTAGACTCGCCGGTCTTAACTCCAAGGAGTTCTCGGATGACTCAGATCATCCCAATAAGTTGTTACAACATTGCACTGAAGCCTTCCATACTCACTGAAGCAGTCTGGTCGGATCCGGTTTCAATACCTTGAAGTTTCGACTTTTTTCTATGGGATGCCTCTTGCATAAACGGTTCAAACGGATAAAAACAAGAGAAATCATGTTTCAATCATGCTAAGACATATTAGAACTAATAGTTTTTGCTGATACGCGTCGAATGAAGTCAAGATGAGCAAAATCCATAATAAAATGGAGATTTTATAAATGATTTTAGAATTAGCAAAAATACGATTTTTTGTACATTTTAACCCAAAATGCTCAAACTTCAACAACATGTAACTTTTGAACCCCCGGGTTTAGGGAGTTGGTCCGGAAGACTTTTTTTCATGTCTCGGCGAGATCTTTCGAAAAAAGTTGGTCCCGTTCGTGTGTACATCCTTGGACCAGCTCCCATACAAATTTGCCCATTCTCCTTTATCCGTTTAATTATTTTGTTAAAAGTTAATTAACAAAAATTTACCTTAAGTTATCTTGTAGAAATTGATTAGAAGTTATTTTGCAAGAACTTATCTTGCAGACATCGAGCTGAAGTTTTCTTCAATAAAGATATCTTACAAAAAAATGAGTTGAACTTTGAAAAATATTTGCAACGACCTTATTATTGGTTAACTATGATTTAAAAATGAAATTTTTCTTATGAAAACTTATTTTAAATATCTCGAATTACCAGAACATCACCGTTCAATAACAAATTCAATTAAACGTTTTTAACTTTTATCAAGTAATAAGAAACAGTTAAAAAATGAGCTATCAAGTTTTGCAAATTTTTACGGAAATAGTACCGATGATCTAACCGTCCAATGAATCCCGGTTTTCAATTGTTAGCAATATTTTGAATATTAAATCATCATGTAGTGTATACTGTTGCAGAAACAAAAATTTCTCCGAATTGTTATTCATGTTATTCTTGAAAAGAATGCAATCCCATAGCTTAGAGCACTTAGCACCCATCTACTAATCCCATCGTCTGACCGTTTGACGTGATGCTTGATATCGCTAATTTTCACTGACATTCTAAGTGAGCAGAAAAGTGGACGTCTCAGGAAGGCAGCTCACATTATCTTCCTCTCCCTCTCACTTTCTTCCTAAACTAAATCACGGCCACGTCAAATCATCATGTGAGAAGCGGATGAGGACAATGGTCCACCCCCGCACGGGTTTTCACGAATGTGATATCTGATGTGGTAATTTGCGGTTTTTTCGCAGCTCGTTCAATTCAAAAATATCAGATTTTTTTTCTGTTGTTGGTTCATAACCTAGCCCCCCGGCTTGAAAACAAAGTAGATCAGCACCTATCGAGCGGGCATCGCGCGTGGTCTGAGAATGTTGTACGTGCTATTATAATTGTTTGTAAATATAAATCTTGCGTTTTATTTGGCTACATTTTTTCCGCGCGTTACCTTTATGGCGTCTAGTGAGGAATGTCGGGTTGACCGAGCTGGTGAAGATGACAGTTCTTATGCAAAAATCGCTTGCAAAATTATAAAGCCATACCAACTCACTAACTTCCTTACTCAATCATTCACTCATTCTCTCACTCACTCACTTACTCATTTCGTCACTTACAAACTCGCTAACTAACTTACTCTCTCACTCACTTTCTCACCCACTCATTCACTCACATACTCGCTCACTCAGCCACTTACTAACTCACTAACTCACTGAATCACTCACTCACTAACTCAGTCACCTACTCACTTAATCACTAACTCACTCACTTTCTCAGTCAGTTACTCTCTCACTCACTCACTTACTCATTAATTAACTTAGCAATCATTTACTCACTCACTAACTCACTCACTTACTAAATCACTCGTTCACTCACTCACTTACTTTCTAACTCACTCACTCACAATGTAAATTCCGACCAAACTTTCACAACTTCCACCCACTCAGACTTCGATTGTGCAGCTGGTGGGCCTCAACACGGGTGGTAGGTGAGCTAGGTACCCCATGGGGTAAACAGGGACAACCCGGGAGCCGCAATTAAGGTGAAGATTTATCGCCCATCATTAGAACGGCCGGTGTGTCGTCGTCGTCGTCGTCAACTTGGACGCGTCGTCACATCTTCGACGCGCTTGGACTTTGGTGGTGGGGTAATTTAAGACGTGAGGGATTTTTTCGCGAGTACCAGTAATTAATTTTACGCGGTAGAGCTAATGTTCTCAATGAAGATGGATTGCCCCTAGGCGCTCGGGGGAACGCAAAAATAAGACCCGGTGGATCAAAAATATGAGCGACAAATTAAACTGTATTGTGCTGCGAAACGAACGCACCGAAATCGCGGTGTCGAGTTTCCGAATGAAACGCTCGGGTGAGGTGATAATTTTTAGGTTATTTTTTAAACTTTTTTTTGAGCTGGTGGCGGCAAGGCTGAACTTTGGACGAAATTGATCAAAGTCAACAAAATTCCGATTGAATTTATTTGTCTGGTGAACCAAAAACGATTTAACGTACTGTTTGAACACCATTTTTCGAACCTGATTCACCAACTTAGTCATTGTTTTCATTCAGATGTGTTTTGTTTCTAGCGATAGTGATTGTTTCGTAAGCTTGAGTGAGTTTTAGAAATCATAACGTATTTAAAATATTAATTCAGTTTGAAATTAAAAACATGATTTAAAGATTTGTTAGCAAATTTCCAATAAATTTCATTTCAGTTAATAATAAACGCTATATTCACAAAATCAATATTCTTGAGTAACTTAAAGAATCAAATAACATGACAAATAATTAGGTGCAGATATTTCAAGTTCAAAATAAACAATATTTGAAGCATTCATAATTTAACCAAAAAAAAAAAAACTAAACAAGCCTGTCTTGAATTTTTTTTCAAAAAAAATTAAAGCGGTGGGTTATATTTTCAATATCGACTGATAGTACTAGGCTTACTTACACTACAATCCCCAATTATTATCTTAAATTTCTTTCTTACCCACACGTGATAGATCCGAACATGATTTTCTTAAAAACGTCAGAGATCTGGCCTTAAGAAAGACTATTGCAGGGTTGCCAGGTTGCCAGATAAATCTGGCTTGACAGATTTTTTTGAGTGACAATTTGCAAAAAAAAATCTCTATTTCTTCCAGACTATGTTTAATTTATGAATGTTGATAATTTTGTGAATTATTATCTGATAACCCTATAGAGAAGTTCTCTGCTATTTCGAAAATTTTAAGGATTTTTTTTAAATTTTCTTTTTATTAATTGCATGGACAAAGTTCATGCATTCCCCATGTCAAAAGAAGTCATAAGAAGTTTCATACAATTTATGAAAATCTGTATCTTGAGAAGGGATTTTCTGATCGATTTGGTTTCTGTGGCAAAGTTGTAGTTTATGATTACGATTTTCAAAAAAAAAAAAAAAGATACACGAAAAACTTTCCATTTCTTTCGTTTCACTTTTCATGACTAATAATAGTTCAGTTACCATTTTTTTATGTGTTTAAGAGGATTAATGAAGACATTTTCTGAGCCATAGCTGAAACGTCAAAGTGATTGTGCCTTGATTGTAGCGCCATTAAGCCTGGTGGCTAATCCGAGAAGCTTATTTTAATTTAAATCAGCCGTTATATTCTTGATTCATGGAGTTTAAAAGAATTTGTCTGTGGCCATAGTGGTGATGCAAAATCTGGTAAAGGCACAGTGTTTTTGTAAAAAATATAATAAAAAAAGCCAAAAAAATATTGAATGAAAAATATTTAATGAAAAATGTACTTTACATTTGTTTCGATTGAATGTTTTCGTTTGAGCTAGTTTGAGTTATAAATAATCGAAATTTTGTACATTTCGAACCTGCATTTACCCACAGAGGCATTTTTCCATTTGCATTTTCTTCACGAGTTATCCAAACTTTTCGGAAAAGTTTTTTAAGAGAAGTTATGGATTTGATAATTTTCAATCAGGTTTTTAAAGTTTTCTCCCATTAAGCTCAAGTGCATGCCTATAAAAATAAAAATTTAAACATAAACTTCGAAAACAGCCTTAATTTTTAAAATGAATTACAGTACCGTAAACCGGGGTGACTTTGATAGGATTTCAATTTGTTTTTGGAATATTTTCCAACAGGTAAGGTTTTTCTCAAGATTATTAATTTTAAAACATGTACTGGGGTAGGCTACACAAAGTCCATGCATTATTTTGGAAAAAAAGTTTTTTCAATAGTGTTTATAAAAATAGTTACGTTAAAAATTCTTGGTTTGAATCCCGGGGTGACTTTGATAGTCATAGTTTTCTTGTTAAAATCATATTTAAAATGTTCAAACTTTATTTGTACGTTAAATGTACCATCGCTAGAGTAGCTGATATAGTTTTTAAGAAAAAAAAATGTTTATAATTAGTTAACTAAGTTTATAAGCTTTTTAACAAAATACATATAAATTTTAGTTAAGATTGTTAAAAATTCGGAATTTTGTCTGAAATTTGTTAAAACTAGTTTTTTTTTTATAAAATTGTCGATTTATATTGCATTTTATACTGAATTCGAAGCACGGATCACAAGTTTTCACATTTTGTATAAAATTTGAGATTTTTTGAAATTGTGTTTTAAAAACACATATTATTTATTATTTACAAACTTTTTTAATCTTCGCCTAGTAGAAAATTGTCCAAAGCATCCGAAAATGCATTCCGTTTTCCGATTCAAAATCATGTTCATTGAGAAAATTATGACACTTTGAGAAGTTTAAAATAATGACTTTCATCAATATTTTCTTAACTATAGTAAACTAACTTTTTAAACTTTTCAAAATTGCATGAAAAGTTCTTTTTGAGGTACTTTGAACACTTCTCTACCAAGGTCAGTATGATTCTAAACCATTCCGTACGTATTTTAATTGTACTGTTCATTTTGCGGAAAAATCTCAAACCTATCAAAGTCACCCCGGCTATCAAAGTCACCCCGTTTTACGGTATGTAAAAAAGTATTTACACCCTTTGGGCATGCACATTTTGTAATGAAACATGTAAACAATTTAAAATTTTACAGACACCTAGTTCTACGTTATGTTTAAAAACTCATGCCAAACATTTTGCTATAATAAGCTCATAAATAGATGATTTCTCTAAAAAGTTATATAACAAATACTATTACAGAAATAAAAAAAGGTGCAAAAAAAGTTTGTACACCCTTCGAAAAATTAACATAAATAAAGTTATTTGTTGACAAATCACCATAAATCCAGTCTCCCATCTCCAAATAGGCATCCTTGACTTATTAAAAAAATAATTGGGATTGAGTATAAAGTTTACTAACTACTAAGTATGAAAGTTTATATAACTCAGGAAATTCTATATGAAACTTATCTAAACTTAACTTTGCAAACTTTTAATTCAACAAAATGTTAATATATTACCATGAAAACGAAACTATCATCTTCTATAAAACCCACGTTTTTAAATACCTGAGCAAAAAGTAAGTTTGATTCATGAGAACAAAAATTACGAAAATCCATGCATTTTTTGCAAGTTGTTTAAATGAAGCCATAACAACGTTTTTACCTTCGTTGTTATACACGAAAATATACCTATTTGTGAAGAACATTACATTTCCTATAAAGTTATATTTTCGATATCGATAAAATGTCTGACTCATCCTCTCAAGTACGGGCTACAAAATTGTTTGCAACAAAGTTTGATAATTTTAATAATCAGACTGTTGCAAGACTGGGTCCGTTGGTTTGGCAGTTTTGGAAAAAAGAAGACAACAACTTCCTTGGGTTCACGGAAATCGATAAGAGATCGGGTCTTTTTTCAGATATCGTGTAAAAAAAGTAAATCTTTCCCTGTTCTTGAAGGGAACACCCGTGAAGAGTATCGGGGCCGGCATTTGCAAAGTGGATTCAGTGACTGTTTATTATTAATCAACTTAAAGTTAACATGTTAAGGATAATGTTAACACATTCCATAGGTTGTCTTCCTAAGGTGTCGTGATAAAGTCCAGTTTTTGACGATACACTACCTTCCCTTTACTAAGTAATCGATTCCAGAAGGGAAAAGATCACCAGTTGTTTTGGTCCGAGCCGGGATTTGAACCCCGATCTACCGCTTACGAGGCGGAAGCGTTACCACTGGGCTACGTGGCTCGGTCAAGAATTATACATTTAAAATATATTTTTTGGTTTTAAATTATCTCAATGAGTAATTTAAAGTTTATTATAAAAAAATTAGAAGAATTTTTAATTTTAGAGGCGGCAAAATTTTTCTTCATCACTTATAAACATCCATTAGCAAAACTAGAAGAACAAAAATTGGTTGAAAAATACGGGTTTGACGATTGTTTAGATCGAAGTCCATCTAGAGGTGCTTTTGAGTTGTAGAAGGTTAATTAAAAACAGAGTTTCGTTCAAATCTCACCTTGACAGCCATAAACAATCGCATTTTATTGCCGATCCTCGTGTGTAGGCAAGTTTTATTGCGCTCTAGATAATATTCTTGCCTTTCCTCCCTCGGGTGGTGCCTAAGCATTTTGAGGTTAGCCCATTTGGTGGAAAACAATGTTTATCACACTCTATTCTGTACTGACTGACCGGGTGGTCTCTACTCGAACAGACAGACAACCCAGAATCCGCAACATCACACCGCAATCGCAAAATTACGCGTTAAAACTCATTTACGACCGCGGTTATAAATTATCCACCTTGGCGGAACTAAAACCAAACTACAGTGAACAGTTAATAGTTTCACAGTGATTGCCATTTTTTTTTTCAAATAAGTTTCATGTAAAAAAGTGACAGTTTGTCATCTTTCAAATTAATTTTCTCCTGCAAGCGGGGTTGTACTGTACAAAACAACAAGCCACCACGTCACAATAAACTGCCCATCAAAATTGGGTTTGGCCATCACACCATATTGCTTTGTTGCAAGTACACGTGGAACTCAATTTGCATGCATCCAGTCTGTCACACACGTGCAGTAATAAAGCAAAAATTGGCTCGCCGACCCAGTTGTTGTCACTATTGTTGTTGGGGCCGAAACCAAATCCATAAATCACAACAAAAGCGCATTCCGAAAAAAAATGTACACACCAATATTATCATCCCCATCATCATCAACAACAACAACAATGATGATGGTGCCAAAAACAACAACAATAACAACACCAGGAGGTCGCCACAACTGCCAAGTTCTGCCAAACACACACACGCACACTGACACACCCAACAGGGGACCGGTGTGTTGATGAAATGCAATAAATTTGACACACGGCACGCCACTGCTATCGAGAAATTAAAAGTGAGAGTGTGTGCAACATGGAGTTAAACTTTCTGTGAAGTTGCTGTGAAGTTTACCAGGGCACTTTGAAAAGTTTAACTCCATGTTGCACGCACACACTCTCACTTTTAATTTCTCGATAGCCGTCATCCATGGCCAACGATGCAGCGCACGTGTCGCGCCATTTTTTTTTTTGGTTCTTCTTTTCATTCACGGCGTTTTTTGTTCGTTCGTTCATGAAACCACAAAATATAATAATAAATTTTCGGAAAATATTTTATTATTGAAATTTGCCCGGCGGAGAGTAGGTAAATTTACGCGAAGGAACGCGTTAAAAAACCTGGCACCGGTGGCAACTGTCATCGCGGACATTTGTCATTGGCCGACGAGCAGAATCCAGAACTTGCGGGTGGGTTCCATGTTGACCGGAGTGAGAGTGTGAGAGAGAAAAAACAACTTCATATTCACCAGCTGAAATGTGGTTTGATAAATTGCGTTCCTGGACTTGGCCAAGTCGTTATTATTTGTGTGTGTGTTTGTGGGTTTGTTTGTGTGTGTGCGCTGACAAATTACTGGGGCAGGTTTATCAAATTAGTGACCCACCTTTTCGGAGTGACAATTTGCCAGAGGATAATAGCAATTAATTTGATATATTAGCAATATTTTTGTCTGCATCAAGGTTGTCAAAAATAACATTACTGTTGAATTAAAACTTCAAACTTCAAACTTTGAACTTCAACTTTCAACTTTCAACTTCCAACTTCCAACTTCCAACTTCAAACTTCAAACTTCAAACTTCAAACTTCAAACTTCAAACTTCAAACTTCAAACTTCCAACTTCCAACTTTCAACTTTCAACTTTCAACTTCAAACTTCCATCTTCCAACTTCAAAGTTCAAACTTCAAACTTCAAACTTCAAACTTCTAACTTCAACCTTCAAACTTCAAACTTCAAACTTTCAACATTCAACTTTCAAGTTCAAACTTCCATCTTCCAACTTCAAACTTCAAAGTTCAAACTTCAAACATTAGCTTCAAACTTTTAACTTTTAACTTTTAACTATTAACTTTTAACTTTTAACTTTTAACTTTTAACTTTTAACTTTTAACTTTTAACTTTTAACTTTTAACTTTTAACTTTTAACTTTTAACTTTTAACTTTTAACTTTTAACTTTTAACTTTTAACTTTAACTTTTAACTTTTAACTTTTAACTTTTAACTTTTAACTTTTAACTTTTAACTTTTAACTTTTAACTTTTAACTTTTAACTTTTAACTTTTAACTTTTAACTTTTAACTTTTAACTTTTAACTTTTAACTTTTAACTTTTAACTTTTAACTTTTAACTTTTAACTTTTAACTTTTAACTTTTAACTTTTAACTTTTAACTTTTAACTTTTAACTTTTAACTTTTAACTTTTAACTTTTAACTTTTAACTTTTAACTTTTAACTTTTAACTTTTAACTTTTAACTTTTAACTTTTAACTTTTAACTTTTAACTTTTAACTTTTAACTTTTAACTTTTAACTTTTAACTTTTAACTTTTAACTTTTAACTTTTAACTTTTAACTTTTAACTTTTAACTTTTAACTTTTAACTTTTAACTTTTAACTTTTAACTTTTAACTTTTAACTTTTAACTTTTAACTTTTAACTTTTAACTTTTAACTTTTAACTTTTAACTTTTAACTTTTAACTTAACAATTGTCCATGGAGTAGAGGGTTCTGAGATTTAAAAATAAAATGTACTCGTGGTTTATGGATGATCCCTCAATCCTTTCTGTCAATCAAAAGTTTTTTTTCTGTTTTTTTTTTTAATTATGTTCCTTATCAATTTATTTAATACAATGCAATCATACACTTATGAACAGCAATTGTCCATCAGTCCCATATTGTCTAGTGGTTAGGATATCCGGCTCTCACCCGGAAGGCCCGGGTTCGATTCCCGGTATGGGAAACTTTTTTTTTCGTTGGTTATCATTCGAATCCTTGACATTGTCTTTTGATGAAGAGGCCACAAGAGTCGAATAAAGCCTCCACTAAGAAGCTATGTTAAGTATCCTTCTTTCGTCCCACGTGGGGATCATCACATCATCATACACCCAAAATTCAGAATCGAGATAATCGTTCTCTCAAAATTTATTGAGGGCTCAGTGCCAAAATCGATAGAATAATGGTACCAACTCACACCATCATAAATGAGTTCATTCGTTAGTTGAATCAATAAATCTCCAACAAGTGTCATACATCGACTTCTGACTTCTCCTTGGTCACTAAGCTGTGGTGGCCGAGGCAGCCAAGTCATTGGATTGGTTTGTCAAAGGTCTCTGGTTCGATTCCCGTTGTCGACACTTTTGGTTTTTTGTTTGACGGATGAACTTTTTTTGCAAATGAACCTCGAGAGAATAGTTCTATCGCCCATCTCAAGCTGTGTTCTCTGCGTCCGTGAATGGTACCACTATTCTCTCGACTCGAGACCATCATTCTCTCGGACTAGCGCTGCCAGTTTTGGGTGTAGTAAGAAGAAGAAGCATATCTCAACCTGCTCTCAAGAGTCAAGTGCGTGCCCCCCCCACTCTATCACGAAGCTAAAGCTGCTGAGACCGTGGGGCCAGTCTCCATAACTCACAATTTATATGACAGTTAATATTGCATTTCGGGTTCAAGTGTGAGACGCGGCAATCGTACACCGGAATAAGGAGTAGGATTTCTTGGGAGAAGCTTTAACCCGCACACGCGATTGGGTTTGAGTTTATTGAGTAACACGGTAAAAAGAAATTTGCTTAAAAATGCTTTAAATTCATCTGATCAAATGTAAATGTAATGAAATACTACAACATTTGACATAAAAAAAACTAATTTTCTTACTGTGACATTGCATTCGAATTAAGTAGCGATACCACCCACCACCAAACGAACAGTGCGAGAGGTTATTCAAACATGTGTATTACACACCAACGGCAAACCAATTCCCCCCTTGGGAGGCCATTTTTTCTCGCGCGTTTTTCCAACCACCGCACACCACTCTTGTGAGAGGAAAAGGGCTATCAATTTTCTTTGCGTCGTCTACTTCCACAACCTGTCTTCCCACAGAGGTTGGGATTGCGGGCCAATTCCAGGCTGACTTTGTTGGTTTGAAAGGGCGCGTAAAACGAAACGTGAACATTTTAGGAATTTATAACATCATTAAGCAAGAAAACTTTGTATTTATAGGAGGGTTTCACTGTTGTTGAGGTAAAATTTGGTTAAAAGGTTGGATTAAAGATGACATAATTGATCAATCCTAAAGGTGGAAAAAAACTTGTTTCAAACATATTTTTTAAATCTACCTGTTAGTTAGACTTATTCTAAACCTACATTTTATACATTTTACCTCATTGAGGAAAGGCTATAAAATAACACGAAAAATTAACTTCTTAAATAGGCCCCGCAGACCTATCCGGATCTGTGTTTTTAGATCCATCTTCAGGTCCCATAAGTAATATTTGCATATCATGAATTTAGTTAAGTACTTAAAAAAGTTATGCTAAAAACAATTTTGACTTAAGTTCACAAGATTGTAAATAGGGTGATTTTTGTAAGAAAAGCCATCATGTTATACATTTTTAGAAAGGTACTTTAAAAACCTTTCATGAGACCTTGATTACTTGAATTGAAAATAAATATTGCTTAATTTTTAAATTTATTCAATTGACTAGGGTTGATGATTGATACAAATAGTGATTTTTAGGTTACAAAATAAAAGTCCTCAAACGAAGATTCATAAGTATTTATACAGCCATTCCACGTCAAACAGGAAGTCTCTAAATCAAAAGTGCTCCGATTTGGCTCAAATTTGGAGTGGGGGTTCTTTGGCCAAAATAATTAGACCCGTATTTTTTTGTTTAGCAATTACGGTGATTCTATCCGAAATAGGGTGGTCCATAAAATTGCTTTTTTCGTCGATTTTCGCAAAAACCACATTTTTCAAAAAATTATATCTCCAGAACGGCTGAACCAATTTTGTAGCGCCACAATTCAAAAGAAAGGTTATTAGTTGGGCTTTTCAGGAAAAGTATGTTGAGGTCCAAAAAAATTAGCTGAATATTTGAATAGGTCCTATGAAAATTTCATTTGCCGAATTCAAGGTCTCGAGACCAAAGAGCCCATGTCGGAAAATATTTTTCCCTGATTTCTTGTAATATTTTACATAACATATCAAAAAATTGCGAATATCCATAAACACGTTTCATGCGATCTTTCGAATGCTGTAGCGAACAACTGCAAATTTTTACTTTTTTTTTATTTTGAGCATGAGCATGAGCTGAGCATGGTTGACTGCCAATGAGCTGCTACTCCGTTATTGACAGATCAGCTGAAGTTAAACAATGAATCAAAAATGATCAGTGGGAGCCAACCATCCGTTCACTGTTTAACCCCTGAAGACCCCGACTTTATTAGTCAATACCGGTGCCCTCCCAAGAAGCCTGCAGTTCAACAAAAGGGAGGAATGTTAGTCCGATAGTTGAAGTTGCAGACTCATCAAGCACATAGTTTTTCGCTATATACTTGTTGATACCGCTTGAGACCGTTGAATCCACATCATCTCCTTCAAGCATCACGTGATTAATTTTTTTTTTTTTTGGGTTAGTGGGATAAGGTATTGGCTTTGCGATGCCTCCCGAGCTACGACGCTATGGGGAGGACTTTCATAACAGACCCGTCGGCGAGCCTTCCGAGCAACGATGCTATGGGAAGGTCTTTCTGGTTAACACACAAAATCACTCACACGCAGTTAATTTGCTCCACTATTAACTCAACGATCCAAATTGTCAGTGCGTCTTTCGTTCATTATATAGAATTGGCTTTTTCACTGCAAAAAAAAATTAAACCTTATTCGAAAAAATTAAACACAATCCACCCGACGCCGTGCCTTCCGATCAACGATGATATAGGAAGAGCTTTGAAAATCACAAAAGAAGTCACTTTTCACTCTGAATATTTTTTACGACCACGCGCTCCCTTTGCCAATTATGCACTCTGCACTCGAACAGCGACACAAAAGAGACGGAAAATAACACGAAAAAACAGGACTTCGCGTCCCCACAGGCACCGCACTACTCTGCAAATTTTTACTTTTTTTTATTTTGAAGAAAAACTTTGACTCTTGAAATCCTTAAATTCGGAACACTTTTTTCTTACGGATGTAAACAAACTTTGGATCACTCCAGAAGTACATATTTGTAACAAAATAATGACTTCATTCACTGAAACCAATGAAACTCATGCTTAGTTATGTTTTATGAATGGTCTGATAACTTTTTTTGTGTGAAAATATCAGTTAAATCCAGGTGTTCCACAATTGTGGGAGGCACTATAACATCCCACAATCATGGAACAGGCAATTTGAAGGCAGTGTTTTGCTGCTCTGGATCAAACAGTCTTGAAGTTTAATTTTTTGTTCAAAAAGTACAACTTCTACTACTGAAATAGCAAGAAAATGTCCAAATAAAGGTCCTAAAAATAGTAGGGTTGAGAGAAAAAATGCATTTGGCATGCTATTGACAAATTATCGAGCAATTCCAGCTCAAATCAGGATTTTTTCTGGTACTTTTGTACCCGACCCTCTCCGATTTCAATGAAACTTTGTAGACATGTTATCCTAGACCTATATAAGTCATTTTTGTGTATATGGAGCCAATAGTTCTCGAGAATAACATTTGAGAAGGGCGTAAGGTATTTAAATATTTTAGTATTTTGCCATTTAAAAATTATTGTATCTCGAAGCCGTTGCATCATATCAAAAAGTGGTCAAAGACAAACTTGTAGGAAATTGGACGGGCTTTCTGATAAAAATACACTGAAACAAAAATACACGCCACTTTTATGTCATTTTTCAATTTTTAAGTTTAAAAGTTAAATTTGAAGGTGATGTCACCATTTTTTTTTCGCTCAAAATTTTTGAGGAAGTACCCTAAGATGTTACCAAAAGACTGACGAAAAATGCAGGATGGTATGTCTCTCTTAAAAAAATACAAAAATCATTTACTAAAACTGTTTTTTTTTTTAAAGTGGTCTAAACGTCAAAATTTTTAAAAACCGGTAGTCGATTTCCCAGATAATTTTACATAAAAGTCTCCATATTGACCATTGTCCTTTGTCCAATCCTTGGGAAGATACAGCGGTTTTAAAAATAAAAATGTTGAAAAAACGGTATTTTTGTGGTTTTTGGCATTTTCTATATGACAGACTTGGTTTTTCAGTCTCGTAAATATATTTACCGGAAAGCTCGTCCAATTTCCCATAAGTTTGCCTTTGACAGCTTTTTGATTTATATCGTTTTTATTTACGTAATTAAATTTACTATCCTGGTTTCTACCACACTGAAAAAAATATTATATTTTCAGTTATAAGCAATGTTATTAAGCTTATATCTGTAAGCCCTTACATCCAATTGAAATGCTGTCAAAGGCAAACTTATGGGAAATTGGTCGAGCTTTCCGTTAAAAATATTTACGAGACTGAAAAACCAAGTCTGTCATATAGAAATTGTCAAAAACCACCAAAAATCCCGTTTTTTCAACATTTTTATTTTTAAAACCGCTGTATCAAGGATTGGACACAGGACAATAGTCAATATGGAGACTTTTATGTAAAATTGTCTGGGGAATCGATTCCTACTACCGGTTTAAAAATTTTGACGTTTAGACCACTTTTCAAAAAAAAAAACAGTTTTAGTAAATGACTTTTGTATTTTTTTAGGAGAGACGTACCTTCCTGCATTTTTTGTCAGTTTTTTGATTATATTTTAGGCTATTTCCTCAAAAATTTTGAACGAAAAAAAATCGTGACATCACCTTCAAATTTAAGTTTTAGACTTAAAAATAAAAAATCTCATAGATGTGGCGTGTATTTTTGTTTCAGTATATTTTTTTCAGAAAGCCCGTCCAATTTCCTACAAGTTTGTCTTTGACCACTTTTTGATACGACGCAACGGCTTCGAGATACAGTAATTTATAAATTACAGAATACAAAAATATTTAAATACCTTACGCCCTGCTCGAATGTTATTCTCGAGTACTATTTGCTCCATATGCACAAAAATGGCTTATATAGGCCTATGATAACATGTCTACAATGTTTCATTGAAATCGGAGAGGGTCGGGTACAAAAATATCAGAAAAATTCCTGATTTGAGCTGAAATTGCTCTATCACAAAAGTGTTCCGAATATGTGGGATGACTGTACCAGCCTTACATGCGAACAGTTAAAAAAAATATGCTTCTGATTGGAACTTTATTTGTTGAAATAAGTATTTCTTTAAAATGCTAACGAATTCAGTCGTATCACGGTTTTTGTTCCTCTTTTATTTTATTTTTTTATGGAATCCGTTTTTTTACAGAATCTGATTTTTCCTAGAGTGTCGAAAGTCCTAATTTTGTTATTTGACTATTTTAGATTTTATTTTATAGGAAGCCAAAACACTTGACAAAACATTTAAAAATCAAAGACTGAATTTACAATACATTTACAATTATTTCAAAGATATGTTCATATGTTCAGCTTTCAAAATATGAACGATTTATAAATAAATAAAGGTTTGTTTCAAATTTCGTTAGTTTTCTCTTCTAATTAAATTACAAATAAAACTAGTTAGCCCCTGTCCAACAACAGAATAAGGATCAGATTACTTTCATCAATTTTGCTGGAGTTATTTGTTCGCGTTTTTTTTCATGATTAGGGAGTGTGAAGATTATTACAATAACGAAGCCCACCTCCCTAGCTCTAATATTTTCGCGTAATAAAACCATTACCATCAAGTGTCATTTTTAGTTTTCCTTGCTGAAGATCCGATGTCCTTTTTCCCGGTTGTCCATTTACCCCACGTATACGAAATATTTGTTTTCTTTTTCTAATTTAAATGAGCTAAAAATTAATTGCTGTCATCCTTTCGTTTTTTTGCCCTCACGCCTCCAGTAAAGTGGCACTTTTCGACAGCCAGCAGTCAAGTGTCTGTCCACGTTTCCTCCTGTCCTATCATAGGTCCTTGAATGTCCCTTTTTCTTTCTGGAAACACGGTAAAAAAAAATAAAACTTAAGAAAAACGTTAAACTTTTATAACGTCAACACAACATACACAGTGATAAAATTCAATAACGAAAAATAAATATAACAAAAATAGAATCATCCTCACGATTTTCCACCGTGCTCGCGCGGTCGTTTTGTCATAATTTTTATTTACTGTAAATTAAGTCAAGAAAATCCCTCACACCAAAGCGTCGGACAGTGTTTTTCTTTGCCCGAGAAAAAAAAAGTGCTGAAAATAAAATCACGCGATCGTAAAAGTGTTATGATATGGCCTGGCCCCAGCGCGCACGCCGGTCCCAGGAGGAAAATTATGCTCGGAAAGCCTCCTGGATTTTTCCCCCTTTTCCCACTGCAACGAGTCGGTGGGGCCAGCCGGCCTTATTAATTATTGTTTTTTCAAAGTGGGATTTTTTTTTCTCTGGCTTCGTTGTTGTCGTTTTTGAGATGTTGTTGTTTTCATCATCGAAGGGATTCGTTTGAAAATGATGGGGCTTTTTTTTGGGTCTTAGACCGGGTGAAAAAATATTCATAATTTATGCGTATTAATTACTCATAGAAGTGATTAAAACTTTGATGAAAAGTTGCAGAGGCAGGTTTCTTTATGGTCGTTGGGAAAATTTGGCGCTTTCATTCGTGGACGTCGATTGCACGCATTTTGAATGATAAATTGTTTTATGAGGGCAAATGTTTGAGATTATTTCACTTTAGGCGATAAATGATATTTGTTGGAAATGTTAGTCGTTAAAATACAAAATCAGATTCAGTGGTAGAATTTATCGTTATCTAGAAAAAAATAATTATTAAACGGCATGATTACAAAAACAGTGACTGGAATTTTGAAAACAGTAACTGGAATTTTGAAATAAATTTCCCGGGATTTCGGGAAATTAAAAAAATTTAAGAAAATATGCTCAAAATTTAAGAACAATGTCAAAATGTCTAATTTTGAGATCTGTCTATAGAAACGTACGAAAAATCAGCAAATGATCTTTGGATTTTTCGCAGTCCATGCAGAATTTATGTTTTCATGACAAATAACTTTTCCAGAACAAGTCTTACTGATTTTAGCCCTTCCAATCTTACTTTTTTTTATTTAAGATTTAGCATTTTTATGGAAAAACAACTTATTATTTTTAACATTTGGAGCAAGTTTCGGAAATAATTTTTACATTGTTGGGTACCTTTCTTGTAATACCAAGTAGTTTTTCAATGATCTATGGTTTTGTTACATGGTTTACAGCCTAATAAACGTCTTTGGCCAATAGAGTATTCATAGCGCAAATTTTTTTTTTAATTGTACGACAAATTAACAGAATTCCACAATTCGACTCCAATTTTTTATGATTAACCCTCCAACACCATGGTAGCATTAGTGCTCCATTTTTGTTTTTAATCGAATTATATTTTTTCAATTTTCATTCAATTTGTTAAGTGTAATTCCCAGTTTTGAATGCTTCAGAAAATAATTTTATCTGAATCTGAAACCTTGCCATGAAATTGTCAGACTAGCTGATTAGATTAAATTTTATCAAATAAAGTTCCTTCATTTTTTCAGAGCATTTTCAAAACATTGGAGCCAAAAAGTTAAGAAAATGTAAACTTTCGCTTGAATTTTGGAAATTTCCTGAAAATTTGGGGTATGATTTTATCCGAGAAATCCCGGGATTTTTTCCCGGAAAGAAAATTTGACGCTCTAGTTTGATTTTAAGTGAAATAAATGAGAACTGTTCCTATCGGTCGATTAAAACTATAAAATTTACTAAAGTGCTTCGATTTTTAAAGCATCTTTGCTGGCTGTAAATATGTAATTTTTTGGAACTTAATTCATTGCAGTCCTTAAACAGTATAAAACAATTAAGTAATGCATATAATTCCTGGATTTGTTGGGCTTTTGCAAATATTTAACAAATTTTATGTTATTTGACTGTAGCCGATGGATTGAGCAGTTCTCTCAGATTTCGGTCATTCGATTTTTTTTGTATTTTTTAATCCGACTGAAACTTTTTGGTGCCTTCGGTATGCCCTAAGATGCCATTTTGCATCATTAGTTTGTCCATATAATTTTCCGTACAAATTTGGCAGCTGGCTATTCAAAAATGATGTATGAAAATTCAAAAATCTGTATCTTTTGAAGGAATTTTTTGATCGATTTGGTGTCTTCGGCAAAGTTGTGGGTATGGATATGGAATACACTGGAAAAAAATGAAACACGGTAAAATTTTTTTGGTGATTTTTTATTTAACTTTTTGTCACTAAAACTTGATTTGCAAAAAAAAAACACTATTTTCAATTTTTTTTATTTTTTGGTATGTTATAGAGGACATTAAATGCCAACTTTTCAGAAATTTCCAGGTTTTGCAAAAAATCTTTGAGCGAGTTATGAATTTTCAAATCAATACAGATTTTTTCAAAAAATCGAAAAATAGGTGGCATAAATTTTTCAACTTCAATTTTCGATGTATAATCAAATTTTCAATCAAAAAGTACTTTAGTGAAATTTTGATAAAGTGCACCGTTTGCAAGTTAAATCCATTTTTTGGCGACTTTTTTGAAAAACGTCGAAGTTTTTCATTTTTTTAAATTAGTGCACATGTGCAAACTTTTGAACTTTTGACTTTTGATAAAAATATGTTTGAAAAGCTAAGAAAATTCTCTATATTTTGCACTTTTGAACTTTGTTGATAAGATCCTTAGTTGCTGAGATATTGCCATGCAAGTGTTTAAAAACAGGAAAATTGATGTTTTCTAAGTCCCACCCAAACAACACACCATTTTCTAATGTCGATATCTCAGCAACTAATGGTCCGATTTTCAATGTTAAAATATAAAACATTCGTGAAATTTTCTGATCTTTTCAATTTTTTTAAACCAAGAGTACAATTTCAAAAGGGCCAAACATTCAATATTACACCCTTTTAAAATGTTAGTCTTGGTTTAAAAACTTTGAAAATATTTTTTTCGAAGAGATCGGAAAATTTTACAAATGTTTTATAGTTTTCCATTGAAAATCGGACCATTAGTTGCTGAGATATCGACATTGGAAAATGGTGTGTTGTTTCGGTGGGACTTAGAAAACATCAATTTTCCTGTTTTTAAACACTTGCATGGCAATATCTCAGCAACTAAGGGTCGTATCAACAAAGTTCAAAAATGCAAAATATAGAAAATTTTCTCCGCTTTTCAAAAATATTTTTTTCAAAGGGGGGCAAACATGTGCACTAATTTAAAAAAATGGAAAACTGCGTCTTTTTTCAAAAAAGTCACCTAAAAATGGATTTAACTTGAATACGGTGCACTTTATCAAAATTTCACTAGAGTACTTTTTGATGGCAAATTTGATTTTACATCGAAAAATGAAGTTGAAAAGTTTTTGCGACCAATTTTTTGATTTTTTGAAAAAAAATAGTGTTGATTCAAAAATTTATAACTCGCTCAATGATTTTTTGCACAACCTGGAAATTTCTGAAAAGTTGGCATTTGATGTCCTCTACAATATATCAAAAAATAAAAAAAATTAAAATAGTGTTTTTTTGCAAATCAAGTTTTAGTAACAAAAAGTTAAATAAAAAATCACCATTTTTTTACCGTGTATCATTTTCACCTGCGCTAACTAACATTCCCGTCCCTTAAAATCGAGATCTACAAACTGAAATGACGAGCGCCGTTGGTGGCCAATGACTGTTACCTATTCGCAACTGATCTTGTTTTGGCAATCATGGTGTTTTATCTTTTCAGCGCATTCATACATGCTGTTGATAAGGGAAAAACCACTTGATAGTCGAAGCCTATGATCAGTAGTGCTGAAAGGATATTACGGTTCTGTTCAGCAACGGAGAAGGACAACCATGGGTGGTCTCTCATGCTCATGCTCATGCTCATTTTTTTACCGTGTATCATTTTCTTTCAGTGTAGTCCATATCCATACCTACAACTTTGCCTAAGACACCAATCAATCAAAAAATTCCTTCAAAAGATACAGTTTTTTGAATTTTCATACATAATTTTTGTATGGCCAGCTGCCAAATTTGTATGGAAAATTATATGGACAAACTCATGATGCAAAATGGATCTTTGGGCATACCGAAGGCACCAAAAAAGTTTCAGTCGGATTAAAAAAATACAAAAATTAAAATTTAAGAAAAAAGACCGATTTCGTAGAGAACTGCTCTATTCAAAACGATAAACCATACATCAAAGTAAAAGTTACACTTGTTTTGAAAATATTTGAAAAAAAAAAACAAAAATTTGTTGTTTACTTTGATATTTGTTAAATTTACTTCCATTTCCTTAAAAAAAAAAAAAAAAAAACAAAAATGATTTTCAATCAAAGTTGCTCACAGAATTTTTCGATGCATTATTTTAATGATTTTTAAAAATATAAACGCGAGCGTGCCTAAATGGGAAATAACGAAAACGGGGAATGCAACATAATTCACTAAAACAGCGATAAATTTAACCCCTTCCCGTCCAGAGCAAAATCGAGATTTAATACGTTTTTCCTTGCCGTTTTTTTACATACTTGGTCAAATTTGATGAAATTTGAATTGCAAACAGCAAACATTTTTATTAAAACTGTGCAAAAAAATGAGTTTATTTCATTCAATAGTTTTCGAGAAATGTCAATTTGAAGTCAAAAATTTGTGGTGCTCTGGTGCGACCATGTGCGTTAGAGGGTTTAAAATTTAAGTGTTGTGAAATAATTTTTTGGTACCAAAGCGGTGTCTTTCAATCACAATATTTCTTGAACATTCCAAATTTTACGGTTATTTCCAAGGGTAACTTGAGAGCAAATAAATCAAAATAAATAGTTTCATGACCTATCTTAATGGCGATGTACAGCAATCTTTGATCTTAGTTTGAATTAAATCAATCTCATAATAATGGTTCATGATTACCAAACAAAAGAATATTTAAAGGCATTTTAAAATACAGTCCAGCTCGATTATACGAAGCCACGATCTTCCGAAGTTTCAATTATCTGATGGTTTGTATGAGACCTCTAATCATAATCAAAAATAATGTTTCGTTTTTTTTTATTTATTGCTTTTAATATCATATTTAAGTTCCTCGACTCCATTTTAGACAAATTTAAAATATTGTTTGCCTATAAAATAAAAAATGCATTTTTTCATCACCTCCATTTTGGCCGCCATGTTGCATTTACAAATACTAAATCATGTTAGCATAGTTTAAGGGTCAAGCTCTACAATCAAAAAGAAGAAAGAAAATAATTGTGATTAGATTATCCGAAGTGAAATGCCTTGGGATAATCGAGGCGGTAATGTATAATTTCCAATTAACCATTCCAAATCATCGTGAAATCACTTATCACTTTGTATTGCCGATTTAGAATTTTGATCATTTGTTACAATTACCTAAAATTCAGAACTGCGGAACCGAGTAGCATTTGAGGTGACTCCGACACCTACTTGCCTTCGAAAATTGTGTGTCTCATACTCCAGATTTTAGAGATCTAAGAACACTAAAAAGCCACCTCCACCAACTTAAACGTCGACTCCAACAAGAACTTCTATGAAAAGAAGTTTAAAATTATCCGACGCCGACTCCGAATTTTCAAATGAACTCGTCACTTTTTCCGACTCAAGATTTTTAAGTTGTTAGAAAAGTAGCATCTAACAAGACCTCAACCAGTTAGAATCAACACGCCCAGTAAGAACAGACAGTAAAAATAACTCATCAAAACTCAAAACACCTCGGCACGCAGCAACCAAAGTCACCCCTCGCACCACAAAACTCCTTCCATGCGCTCCTTGCTTCAACACGGCGCCGTGGCTTAGTTGGTTAAAGCGCCTGTCTAGTAAACAGGAGATCGTGAGTTCGAATCTCGCCGGAGCCTATCCCAACATTGTGGGAGAAATCTTTTTTTATGCTACCACTAATCTACCAATCACGCAACTTATCGTTTCGTGAAAGCTTTCCGCGAAGTTTTCACCGCCAACTTTCTCGTGCAAGTTTCGTTTTTACCACATCGTCGTGAAGAAATCGTCCCAAGAAAAAGCGCACCTCTTTTTACGACTTTCTTTACCGCGCCACTCACACACACACTAACGAAGCCGAGTCGTCACTCACACTACCTGAGTCTTAGCTCCGCCCACTATCAACCCATATCGTGGTGTGCGTGTGCCTGGGGAAGGTGCCGAACACAGTCAAACCTCGGAGAATCACGGCGCACGAACCGCTCACTCACTCACGGTTTCGTGAGTGCTCGTGAGTGAATGGGTTCATGTTTGAGTGAACTCTTCAAGGTGTGCTGTTTGATTCAGAAAACTTTTCGCTTTCGCTGACGTGTCACGCGTTCGTGCCTTCGGGCTGTCATCTGGCTGGCTGGGTGTTGGTGTGCGTGCGTGAGAGAGCTGTGAGTGGGTGTGAGTGTGTGCGGTGGCACGAAGATGCGACGCCGACTGCTTGGATGCTGTCGGGAAGCTGGTCGCAGTTGAACGATAAACTTCGTTGACGAAGGGTGAATCCATCGTGGCAAGCGTCGCGATGAACGACGACGAGGGTAGCGAGCTGAACTGTCAGTTTTTGTTGTTTTGGGGTTTGTTGTTGGTGGTGGTGGCGGCGCTAGCTTGGATGGTCTGATTTTTTAAAGGCGGCTTTGTTTATGATTTTTCTGTTTACAACTTTGGTGAATGAAACTTGTGAAGTGAAGTGAACATTTTTAGCGATTGGCAATCCAGTTTTTTTTGACAATGATGAATAAGCCAAATGAAAAACTCCGAATATTTTTTAACAACTATTGGCTTTTTTGTCAATCATAATGTGGATTTCACAACTTACACTTAACAATAACGAATTTGAGAAATAGTTAAATAATTCAATTTTGATATGTTTGTTTTGGTTAGTGAAATCAGTAAAAAGTCTTTTAAAGGCACAAGTTTTAACGAAAACTCATCAATTCAGCATGTTTATGGCAAACTCTCGTCAATCTCAGCAAGTTGCAGCTTGAAAATGACAGATGAAGCAGGCTAAGCCTACTTAGGCGGTCTTACTATCCATCATCTAAATTGCACGTAATTAAATCTTAGCCCGAAAAAGTGGCCCCACAGCGAACCAAAATAAAGCAACAATAAACAAAAATCAGAATCTTCGTCCATTATGGCACGCAGCGCCGCACGGAAGAAAGTCCGTCGGGAAAATGACAGGCTCTAAAACAAAAGTCGCTGTGATAATCGTAAAAAAAGGTGGCGAATGCTTAGTCTTATTCTACCGGGATTAAGGCAGTGTTACTAGATCGGACGGAAAAGAGAACACCTATTTTTTTTTCTTTTGCAAAACAAAAACAACGAAATAATTAAACACGGTGCCGTTAGGCCCCAACTCAGTTTTTTTTATGCCGGCTCAGGGGATTGTTCCTATAAAACTACGCGTGCACGTTTGAAGCGTGATTGATTGTTCTTTTTTTGACACGTTGAGCAGGTTTTTCTTTTATTCATAGAGGAAAAAGTGAAAAGTTATAAAAAGTTTCTGCACCTTTGGGAATTTCACCGGTCGTTTGATTCAGATCCACCTCGGCGTGACAATTGGCACTGCTGGCGAGAGGTGATTTATCGGATTTGTCACTTTTGATGTCTGCTGCTATAATTTTTGCAAGTAGCAGATTTTTAGAAACCGTACTGAACTGTGACTAAAAGTAAACTTGAGGAAATTTTCAAGTTGCTTAAATAAAATACTGACAACAAATGCGTTTTATGATTAACATTTTTACATGTTTTGCTGAGCAGTTCTCTACGGAATCGGTATTTTTTCTTTAATTTTAATTTTTGTATTTTTTAATCCGGCTGAAACTTTTTTGGTGCCTTCGGTATGCCCAAAGAAGCCATTTTGCATCATTAGTTTGTCCATATAATTTTCCATACAAATTTGCAAGCTGTCCATACAAAAATGATGTATGAAAATTCAAAAATCTGTATCTTTTGAAGGAATTTTTTGATCGAGTTGGTGTCTTCGACAAAGTTGTAGGTATTAGGGTGGGTACGGATTTTGAAAAGTTCTCAGATCAAGTTCTGGTGTGGTTCCCCTTGTAGGGCATACCCAAAGGGACTCTCACACCAAATTTCAGCTCATTTGGTTGAAAGCTGGCTTGTCTCAAGCGGGTTCAATTTTACATGGAAATTACTATGGGAAATTTTGAATTTTCGTTCATTTGCTCCTACAGGCCTGGGGAAAACATGTAGAAACTTCTAGGATGGTCAGAAATGAGCGGAATCGTCTGAAGAACAACTTTCTCTAAGAGACCAGGTCGATTCGTTCAACCCCCATCGAGCTCAACGGCAATGCATCCGGGGTTTTCGGAACCAACGGTTTTCCCCAGAAAAGCAACAAATTTTCCTTAGCATGCTATGAATGCTTGATGAACACCGCGACGCCACATCTCAAACAATTACCACGTGGATTAGCATCGCCTATAAAAAATTACTTTTTATTACTTTTTGAACCATAGAATTAAAATTTATGGTGATCCTGATACTATTTAACTGTATTTTAAACCTCCAAATAAGAAAAAAAATGTTATGGTGCAAATTTTACAATCACGTGGTAGCTGTTTGACATGTGGCGTCGCGGTTTTCATCAAGCATTCATAGCATGCTAAGGAAAATTTGTTGCTTTTCTGGGGAAAACCGTTGGTTCCGAAAACCCCGGATGTAGGGTATTTTAACCATTAGTGGACCCCCTAGTAGAGCCGATGCACATTTTTCACAAATTTTCAATATTTTAAGCACTTTTTCATAACCCTTTGTACAAAACAATGAAATCTGAAGTCTTTTGAACAATTTTGACTATTTGTTTCATCAGTTATTTGTTTTTGAGCAGAAAAATAGCCATTTGAAAAAAAAGTTTTTTTGCCTTGTTATGGACCCCCTTTTCCTATAGTGGACCCAGGTCCATAATCCGATTGTGGACCCGGGTCCACTATAGGCAAACTGTTATTTTTATACCAAATTTAACCGATATTTGATGTTTTGATGTATGGTGTAGGTCTAATGATAGATATAATGAATAAAAGATGGATTTTGCTCACTTTTCATTATAAACAAATATGTTTTGTAAACAAATTTGGCTTTAAACAACAAAAAACCTAACAGACATTTAAAAACATTTATTTCCGAAAAAGATCAGAGAAAACCACTATAAACATAAAAATAATTAAAAAAAGTAATCTTGATGCAAATTTTTCCATATTAATTTCATAAATGGTTGACCGAAACTTAATAATAGATTTGTTTACAGTTGCTGATAAAATCACGCATGTTTATTTAAAAAAAATGTGTTGTTATTGATTTATTATTATAAAATATCATTTCAAACTGCATTTATGATGCTTCAGTTAAGTACAATCAACTATAGTTTTGATTAATTATAAATTTTTTCGGCTTCAGCATTTTTGGTACTTTTAACATGAAAACAGCTATATTTATACTCATAATTGAAAAAAATATGCGTTTAGGTTGATAACAACAAGCATTTATTGTATGTTTTAGAGAAAATTTTGCTTGAATACACAGTTTTCTTCATTTTTGAAGGTTAAATTAACAGGGGTCCACTTTTGGAAAAGTTTGGATTTCGTTGTCCTATATTGGACCCCCCTAATTTTTGCTCGAAAATGGCAGTTCTTCGCTTTATTTTAGTAAAGATCCTTAAACTGACATTATTTCAACTTGCTGAAATTAAATAATCAGTCAAAAAATGATTGGATGGTTAATTCAATCATAAAATATAAATGCAGTTTTGTTGTGAAAATGCTAGTGGCCATGGCTGATTTCAGATGTCGAACTCAAAACACTTATTTTGGCAAAAAGGACAATTCAATGTCAGTCAACATTGTTTTAAATGATGCTGAACATGCCAAATAAAAGATTTGTAGACAACAACACGCTTGAAATTGTGATTTTATTGAATTTTTCATCAAAAACCCTTCAGAGGGTCCACTATAGGAAAGGGGTCCACTAATGGATAACGTACCCTATTGCCGTTGAGCTCGATGGGGGTTGAACGAATCGACCTGGTCTCTTAGGAAAAGTTGTTCTCCATACGATTCTGGCCATCCTAGAAGTTTCTACATGTTTTGCCCAGGCCTGTAGGAGCGAATGAACGAAAATTCAAAATTTCCCATAGTAATTTCCATGTAAAATTGAACCCGCTTGAGACAAGCCAGTTTTCAACCAAATGAGCTGAAATTTGGTGAGAGAGTCCCTTTGGGTATGCCCTACAAGGGGAACCACACCAGAACTTGATATGAGAACTTTTTAAAATCCGTACCCACCCTAGTAGGTATGGATATGGACTACACTGAAGAAAAAATGCTACACGGTAAAAAAAAATTTGGTGATTTTTTATTTAACTTTTTGTCACTAAAACTTGATTTGCAAAAAAACACTATTTTTATTTTTTTTTATTTTTTGATATGTTTTAGAGGACATAAAATGCCAACTTTTCAGAAATTTCCAGAATGGGCAAAAAATCTTTGACCGAGTTATGATTTTTTGAATAAATACTGATTTTTTCAAAAAATCGAAATATCGGTCGCAAAAATTTTTCAGCTTCATTTTTCGATGTTCGATGGGCGTAATATTGAATGGTTGGCCCGTTTGAAATGTTAGTCTAAATTTTAAATTTTTGAAAATATTTTTTTCGAAAAGATCGGAAAATTTCACGAATGTTTCATGTTTTAACATTGTAAATCGGACCTATAGTTGCTGAGATATCGACATTAGAAAATGGTGGGTTGTTTGGGTGAGACTTAGAAAACATCAATTTTCCTGTTTTTTAGCCTTTGCATAGCAATATCTCAGCAACTATGGGTCGCATCAACAAAGTTCAATAAAGCAAAATATAGAGAATTTTCTCAGCTTTTCAAAAATATTTTTTTCAAAGGTGGGCAAACATGAGCACTTATTTAAAAAAATGAAAAACTGCGACTATTTTCAAAAAAGTTACCTAAAAATGGCTATAACTTGAAAACGGTGCACTTTATCGAAAATTCACTAAAGTACTTTTTGATTGCAAATTCGATTTTACATCGAAAAATGAAGTTGAAAAATTTTTGCGACCAATATTTCGATTTTTTGAAAAAATCAGTATTGATTAAAAAAATCATAACTCGGTCAAAGATTTTTTGCCCATTCTGGAAATTTCTTAAAAGTTGGAATTTTATGTCCTCTAAAACATATCAAAAAATAAAAAAAATTAAAAATAGTGTTTTTTGCAAATCAAGTTTTAGTGACAAAAAGTTAAATAAAAAATCACCAAAATTTTTTTTACCATGTATCATTTTTTTCAGTGTAGTCCATATCCATACCTACAACTTTGTCGAAGACACCAACTCGATCAAAAAATTCCTTCAAAAGATACAGATTTTTTAAATTTCACATATCATTTTTGTATGGACAGCTGCCAAATTTGTATGGAAAATTATATGGACAAACTAATGATGCAAATTGGCTTTTTTGGGCATACCGAAGGCACCAAAAAAGTTTCAGCTGGATTAAAAAATACAAAAAAAAAATCGAATGACCGAAAACTCAGAGAATTGCTCTGCTTGAAATTAGCACTTTTTTTAGGCAAACTATAATGCATCTTGATAAAAAAAAAATATTTTGCAGTACCAACATCAAAACTTTGAATGCACAAACAATCACACACAACATAGCTCAACCACTTAACGAAAGTTGCCATAACCATCTTTTCACTTGCGCTAACGTTTTCACAGCGCTTTAGATATAATGTTGCATCCAACTACCGGTAACATGTTCTTTTGAACATGGTTTAGCAACTCACTAAAAAAATAATCCCGAAACATGTAATTAGTTTGCAAGCGCTATCGAAAAAACAAACGCTCGGAGTAACTTGACGTTTTACCTATTCCCATCGAAGGCTGACGAAAACCGCGAGCGAGAAGCGAAGGTAAATAAAGATCAAAGGCCTACCACCAACACCACCAGCAGCGCGTGTGAGTGTGAGCCAGTGAGGCCAGGGGACTTCCTCTGGAAACGCTACTTTTCGTTGGTTGGGACCATTCAAACTTTGGTCGAAGTTAAAATTGACAAATCTTTTTCACATCCCATACAAGGTACCTTACAATAAACCTGCTAGTTCAAAGTTCATCCTCAAAATGCTCCTAGGCCACCACTTAATTACGCATCAATTCACGTCACGTTCCGGAAATAAAACCATAAAATTTAAAATGGATTATCACATTACCACCCATACCTCCAACAAAACTTCCCCACAGCTCCCCCCTTTTCTAACGAATCCGGTGACCTGAAGGCACCTTCACCACGCCATCATCACCGGAGCCGGTGTCGGCCATAATCAGCCAACTATCGCCGCCAGCAGCAGCACCATCTTCAACGGCCATTATGAGACTCAGCATAATCATAAGCCCTGACGTCGTCGTCGTCGAGGAAAGATGAATCAGACGACACAAAAAAAAGGAACTGTGTCCCCTCCTTAAAATTTGAACGAGATAATGCGTTGACAGACGTGTAAATACCTGAAATTGTTGTCGAGCAACTGACATTTTTCCCGGACCATGCCTGGTGGGCAGTTTTCAAATTTTGAGTCCTACTTGAGAGGGGCAAAGTACCTATTTCGAACCTTTTAAATGCTCCAAAAATGTTTTTTTCAATAACAACGTTTTAAAAGATTTTTAAACAAAATTTACAAAAAAAAACTTTAAGGGCAAATAAAGGACCACTCCTCCTCCCCAACTTTAAATCTAGATTCTTGTCAGCATACTTTCGGTCCAGCAGCCACCGCCACCTACGGCAAGAATTTATGATTCCTGGGACCACTCCAGCTCCCACTTGGCCGTCGTTCCATCGGTGTGTCTGTTGACCGATGAAAGTGGTACTTTGCACCTTTCCCCACCGTAAATATCTCTGGCTGTGGCCGGTTTTGGGACGGATGAGTACGGGTATAATATGCCAACGTGGCGCCACTTGTCATACCCCTCTGCCTGGTCAGGGAGGGAGACTGGAGAAGGTGGTTCCATGAAAGACTGCAAATAGGAATTCGAAGAAGAAAGTATGCAACATTTGTAGAAACAGGATTTTTGAAATTTAATACTTAATATACATTTTATGTGTACAAATCAACCAGGAAAGCAACAGTCTTCTTCTTCTAAATTTGTTGGATTTATGGACACAAACCGTCAATTTTGCAGTAAAATTTTTAATTTGCTTTTAGTTCTTGTTCTTGTACACCCAAACCCCGAAGGTTTGACACCAACTTTTTAGTTTGACACCTCTTTAACACGGAGTTCACACACACTACCAAACGTTTGTTTTGACAGTGCGCGTGAGCGCCATGTAAAAAGTGACAGTTCGTCACTTTTTAGTTTGACTTTGACCAACCAACGGGGACGAACTAAAAACCCGATTTAATAACACCAGGGGTGAGATAGAGCCTTTCTTACTAAAGAATATAACATCTCTCAATTCACAACATCGACTTGATACAAAAAATCTTATGATGAAAGCAAGGTATTATTAATGATGTGTTTTCTAAAAGAAATTGAAAACGCAATTTTCACCAATCGAATATTTTTAATCGTACAAATTCTTAGCTTCCAATGCGCAAGTGACGACACACACCGCGGTTTTGGTTTTCTAGTTTTGGTACGAGCTCAAAAACCGAACAAAGCAGGCGCAAAGCAAAACCGAGTTAACCGCACAGTGGGAAGCTTGCCATTCAGCGTCTACGAAAGTGAGAGAGTCAGAGATAGATATTTTTACAACCGCACCACTACACACTCAATCGCAATACCTTAGGTAGATAGCCATTGGCGTCGCGAGCATTGAAAACTTTGAAAACGATATAAAGCTTAGAAGCTTCGAAAGCTCCTATTGGAATCCAATGAACTCTGTTAAATAAAACGACACGACAAATGAAGCCTGCTTAAAGGCGATTTTAGGAGCACACGGGAAACAAATAGATTGTACCCGGATGAATGTCCTATGTCAAAAAAGTTTTTGCATTAACATTGGACAGTTATGCAAAAACGGACAGAGCAAAAGAAACCGAAAAGCTACGATATCTTACATGTTGAAGGAAACATCGGTAGACAAGCTACTACGAACGAGTATTAGTCGAGCCGAAACATACGCCAGCATTCTCGCGCCAGTATTCGAAGCTCAACTTGACAACTTGAAGCGTCGAAAATCGATGCAGTGTGATTTTTTAGCGATTTTTCGGTTTAAAATTCATGCTGAATCGACATATTTACGTAGCTGGAAATGACGTCCTGGCTTAAAGTAAAACCTATACCTTTCTTTAGTAAGAAAGGCAAAAAGTAAATCGTTTTAAAAATTGATCGGGATTGCCGATCGATGTCAAATTTGTTTCAGATGCTCACTCATGGTCTGTACTATGAATGTAGCAAGAAATTTCGAATAAAATCAGAAATGAAAAATGTTGGCGAAGGTCACCAGGTGGGCTTTTACCTTTTTTTAGGGATTTTGTTTCTTATGGTAGGTCAATCAAACGGCTCTAACTCCAGAACCATATTATGAATCTGGATGAAAATTTGGGAGGTTGTAGAGCTCGAAAAATGCAATTTTTGAGATAAATAAAAGATATGAAAATGAAAAAATTGGACCATATTTTCATTTGGAAACTGTGTATTTTCTGGAAAAGTCTGGCCGCATCCGAAAACAGATGGATAATTCGAAATTTGCGCGGCAACTCGCCCAGGTTCAGCACACTAGCTTTCATCTGCATTTAGGAGAATCGAAATCGGATTTATGGGAGCTGAGAACGGCGCGACACAAAATTTTGCAAAATTTTACCACATACTAACATCACTCGACCTCCACGGAATTTATTTTCTCAAAATTCGAGGGTTCGAGATAGACGAGTTCTGTCAAGGTGAATCGATAGAGCGTCGAAAATCGATGCAGTGTGATTTTTTAGCGATTTTTCGGTTTAAAATTCATGCTGAATCGACATATTTACGTAGCTGGAAATGACGTCCTGGCTTAAAGTAAAACCTATACCTTTCTTTAGTACAGGGGTGACCAAAGTATAGCCCGCGGGCCAAACGTGGCCCGCGAGGTGATTTTTTGTGGCCCGCGGACCCATTTTGAATAGTCATGTAAAATGGCCCGTTGACCACTTGTCAAGTGATTTTATACTTTTCCAAAATCAAGGTTTATTTTGAACTTTTTTATGATAATCTTTTTTTTATTTTTTGGTAATAAAAAAATAATGAGTTTTCAATATTTTGATACCCAAATAAGGACAAAAATATGTTTTTCAAAGATCTTAATAATTGAAACAATTTCAGTTTCGAAGTGAGTAAAACTAGTAAACTTTCATAATACATTTTTGGAAAACGTTTAAATTTCACTTACGTAGAAATCTTTAATAATTGCAAAATAAGAGTATTCTATATTAATTTCAAAGTCATAATGACCCTTTCATGAACTGACCCTCAAACTTACTGTACACTTAGAAATCTTCCTCGGGATTCGAACTTTGTTCGAACTCATGACAGCTGGATAACAAGTCAGACAAAATGTTAAAATCGAAGAAATAAGGCTGTTGCAACTATTTTACAATTTATCGACCAACCCTCTCCTCACCCAATTATTAAGAATTGGCTCAAAAAATAAGGGGCAAAAATGTATTTTTGATAAACGAGCCCAAACAAGCTAAATAATATTATCAATGCAGAAAAATTAATTTTAGATTGTTTTGAGTTGATTAGACTTCTATTTCCAATGAAATTTTCCAGTTTTGTGAAAAAAAATTTGCCCTCTGAATTTTCCGAACCTATTTTGAAGGGAAGTGAAATAAACTTTGAAAAATATTTGAAACTGCCTTACTTCTAATTAAAGAAAATGTTCAAAAATAACAGATGTTAAAAAAAAACAACTATAGATGTATTTTCAATTCTTTTAAATTAAAATAACGAAATTTCATTTATTTAAATTACTTATTTTGCAAATTTGGCCCGCAAGCTCATTTGGGCTTCAAATTTGGCCCGGCCTCTAAAAACTTTGAGCACCCCTGCTTTAGTAAGAAAGGCAAAAAGTGTTGAACGAAAAAATGCTCAACTACCGGGCTGTCACTTTTACACGGCGCTCATGCACGCTATCTAAACAAACGTTTGGTAGTGTGTGTGAACTCCGTGTAAAAGGGGTGTCAAACCAGGAAGGTGATGTCTCCTATCCTTCGCCTAGACCAGACCAAAACCCATGATAAAGCTATCAGACCGAGGGGGTGGTGTCAGAGTAAAGGGATACTCTACTCGTCCATCACCATAATCTTGCAATAGTATTAGTGGGTAGCTCCTGTCTGAAAACTAGCCCATGCATAAGTGTTTGTGAGTAGCCCCTATCTGAAATCGGCTGCCGATGTTGTGGTAGATGGCGGCCTACTGTTTACATTTAGAAACGTCAAAGCGATCGAACCCCACAATTTTTTTCGCGAAAATGGGGAATTCTTTGCGGTAGCGTGGCTTTAAAAATATGTTATTTTAATGTTTGCGTAATCAGAAAGTAACTTTCGTACTGAAGTGTCGCGGTTACTACCGAATATCCGTCGTGGTCTTAATCACTGGCCGAAAAATAACGGTGGATCTGTTGAAAAAGGAGCACACTGGATTTTTTTGAAGGCAAACATAAAACCTCAACCTGCTTAATATGCACCTGCCCGACTGTTTGCACCGGAATGGCCGGGTTTGAGCTAATCAACGTTGCATTCAGTGGAGCTGTTCGGAGCAGTACGGTTCCGCTATCCGCTGCAGTAAGCTTGCTGAAACGAATTCCTCGGTGAGGTGTTGATAAGCCGTTTTTTTTTGCGCTGATCCAGATTCGAAGACGGATTGGCTCCGAGGAGACCCCGTTCTTCGAAATTCTCCTCATTTCAATCAAAATTGTCATTTTTCCAAGTGGATGAATGCACGCGGGTAGGTTTGTTGATACAATTTGGCAACCTGTTGTTTTTTGTTGTTGTCTTCTTTATCTTCTCGTAATCGTCAGAAGCTTTGGTTACAAAAAGATGGCCGCCATTGCAGGGACCTGTATCAGACCAAATCTGTTAGACCAAGACTATCAGACCAAAGAGCAAAAAGTAAACAAACTTGGTCTTCGACGTACCCAGTCCGTTCTAGCAGGATTCTAGCAGAGTTCTCACAGAGCTGGATATTCTTACAGCATTCTAGCAGAAATGTTCCACCGTTCTAGCAGGATTCTGACAGAACCAGCTTTGCTAGAATATTTCGTGACTGGGTAGGTGCACACAATTCAAGAAAAGAAAATTTGAAAATTATTTTTTTGTTTCCATTTCAATAACTGGTTTTGGGCTGCAAAATTAAACGCACGCCAGAAAATGATAAAACACTGCGTCGTCCTATACACTGACAATTAAATAAGCAGTTAAAACCCTTATTCCTTCACATTAATTTTTGATCACGTTTTCGGTTTACACCTGAACAATCTTGAAATTATTTATGCGGATTTGTTATTACTCTCTGTTTTACAAATAGAATTTATTTCAAAAAGAAGGTTTATTCTTTTAAAGTTGTCTTCCCCAAGTCCCCATGTTCAAAAGTAGCAGACCAGTTTCATGAGCTGAACTGGACCCTCCTGGGACGTGAATGTGGTTTTGCGCCATTTATGCCCTATGTGGAGAGCCCTTCTTTTCTTCGAGCACACGCGTTCACAGAAAGGGCGAGGTAGCCCAATTACCTCATAACTTAAGAGTGAGGGGCAGCATCCATCGAGGGACGTCCACTCTCGCCGCCAGAGTGGACACGGAAGCAGATAATGGAGTGCCCACCTTCGATGGCACACACACACACATGTCATAACTGGAAGCAAAAGTGAGCATAAGTGGGGAAAAAGGAAAGTAAAAAAGTGAGCATCTTTTACCACCAGAGACGGGAAAATCTTTTGGGTGGAGGAAAAGAGGGAAAATTGCTGCTGCTGCTGCGGTGTACAGATTTGAAGTGTGGAGTTGAGTGGAAAATCGCCTTCAAGGATATTTATGGGTCCTTTCAGGGCGAGCTTCAGGAAATTGTTACTAGGGGAACTATACCCTTTTCCAGCCTATTTCTATTATCGGCCTATCAGCACTTTGATCAAGAATTACAGCTTTCATAAAGTATTTTTGACTGTTCCAAAGTAATAAATAGCTCAAATAAAAATGAGCAAGAAACTATCCATTGTTGATACATCTGAAAATGTTGATTTAATAGTGGAAAACGGCAAAAGTGATGAGAATTGGTCGAACGGCTTATAGTGATTAGAATGGGTATATTTCCCCTAGGTAGTGTGTGTAATATGGATCGGTACCTTTTGTTGAGATAATGTGGAAAGTGGCTGTTAACTTTTTTTTTTAGGTTTTGATATTGTCTAGTAATATACATTTTTAATGTGACCCAAAAACAGCGCATCACAACACAGAAAAATAAATGCAGGTCAATTCAATAAATCAATAATTTGACAGATAGAGGAAATTCTCGTATGTTTGGCAGGTTAAGCTTTTGCTCCTAACTCCATCCAATTTGCTGATTTTCACTATTTAAACAACTAATTTTGCAAAACTTTTTATAGAAACTTGCTTGCTCACTTCTTATTGAGCTATTTATTACCCGATTTCAGTTGACAACGCTTTTGATTAGCTTAAATTGAATGTCAAAGTTCTGACCTGCCAACATTAGAGGCACGCTGGAATTAGATGCTGTTCCCCTACTCACCACGGCATTTTTGAACTCATCATAGTTCATTTACACGCGTTTGACAGTTGTTTGAAACTATCAATTTCAAATTCACAAAAACAAATCAATATCAATAAATCGCCGCTTCGGTGCTCTCTTGTACTAAGCTTATGGTACGTTCATTTGAAGAGCAAGTGCGGCACTGAGCGCGCCACTCGTCCCCTGACTGAAAAGTCCGTCAGACGTCTGTCGTTTGTCGTCCGTGCAATTGTACGACGTCGCTCGACAATGTCGTGCGACTTTCGCGCGAATGTCATACGTTTTTGCACCAAAATGTCGTATTTGTCGTACGATCGATGATCGAAATTATACGACATTGTCGTACGACATTCGACCGACGTCGCACGGTTTTGTTATTTAGAATGTCGTGCCTTTGTCGTGTGCTGTCATTTCGGATTTTTAGGTTATGTTGCAGTTGAAAAAAACTGTTGTTTTGTTTTTATTGTTTTTTTTATTTCAACTGTCAAAATTTCAAAAAAATATTTACTTGTTCACTTAATTTCACTTGCGGATCGCCGATTCTTCTCCAACTTTGCTTCCTTCGGGATTTGCCTTGACCGCAGCTTCCGGCTTGGATGTTGGAGGCGGCCGTGGTAGCATCTTGGCCGTGTTGGACTTTTGCTCCTCGACGCGCTGATCAAAACCCGGATGCGACACCTTGGCGACGATCTTGAACCTCCGACGGATTGATGTTTACCGGAGTACGAGAGGCTGCTTCCTTGGGTTCTACGGAAGCCACGCGGGACCACACGGGGACGCATGGTTTCCGGCAGGATCAGATCAGAATATGTTTGTTGCCTGAAAAAATATAACATCAATCAACAATTGGCAAGAATTTTCTAAATTAAATTCAGAATTCAATAATAATAATAATAAAATTTCAAAACAATACAATTTCAAATATGTAATATTCAAATATTTGGTAACTATAAAAGAAAAACTAAATTTATTTATTCTCGCTTACTTTTACAAAATGTCCTATGTACATAGAAAACCCATGGCGCATTGGTTTTTTTAAAAAGAATTCTAATTGAAGACATCTTAAAAAATTAAATTTAAAAACGTATAAAACTCAAATTACTGCAAACAATTAAAAAATCCGACAATATTATTATTATTTAAAAATTGTACCAAATTTGAGAATTCTAAAAATATTTAATTATCAAACGTTTACAAATTTCAGCATCATCATCTCATCATCAAATTCTAAAATTCTAAAATTCTAAAATTTTAAAATTTTTAAATTCTAAAATTCTAAAATTCTAAAATTCTAAAATTCTAAAATTCTAATTTTCTGAATATTAAAATTGGAGAGTACCTCAATACCAAAATCATTTACTTCAATTCGTGATATTTTTAACTCCTATTTTTCATTAGACCAAAAAAAAATTTCAAAAGTTAATAGATTTTAAATTATTCCAATTTTAAAATTTAAGAATTTTTAGATTTTTAAAAGAATTTTAAATGTTTAAAATATTTAAAAGAAATAAAAACTTTAACATTTTTAAAATTTAAACAATATATTTTGTAAAATTTTTGTATTTTTTTTTTGATTTTTTTTTAATTTTTAGAATTTTTTAAATTTGTTTTATTTAAAATTATCAAAAATTTAAGATGTGCAAAAAAAAAGAGATTTTTTTAATTTTTAGAATTTTAAGAACCTTACTTATTTTTAAAATGCGTAGAATTTATAACAAATAGAATTTTTGATAATTTTTATTTAAAAATATAAATTATTTGAATTTTAGCATTTTTAGAATTTACAATTTTAGAACATATAATTTTTAGAATTCAAAATTTCAACTCGTGCGACTAACGTTTTGGGAATTTATGAACTTTATAATGTTAGATTTTTAGTATTTATGAATTGAAAAATTTTGTATTTAAGAATTAGGGATTTTTAATATTTAAATTATTGTCAATTTTTAACATTTTCATATTTTAGAGTTTATTTTTTTTAATATTTGAAGACTTTGAGAATTTTAAATTAATGAATTGTATAATTTAAGAATATTAACAATTTGCACAATATCAAGAAATTAAATGAATTTAGAATTTTCAATTTCTTGCATTCTTAAGTTCTGGAATGCTAGAATTTTAAATTAAGAATGAAAAACTTTATAATTTAATTTTACAATTATCGAATCAAATCTGCGTTGAAGTTTTTTTTAAGCATTATTGGATTAAAAAGTTAAGAATTTGTGATGTTCATCTAATTTTTAATTTCGATCGTCCAATCGCACTCCCAGCACACCTCCTCCATCGTTTCTAAAACATGACTCACCAGTTCCATTAGATATGGAGGCAACCTCCCGCGGAAAGTAAAACACCAAACACTAACGGCTTCCTCGATCGCAAACTGGTTCCTTCCCGTCCCGTCTTCCGGAATGGCTCGCCGAGTAATCCATATTTCCCGTCCTCCTCTTCCTCCTATACCGCCACGAAGACCGCAATCTGGAATACAAGACAATTTGATTCGGTTGTCGCCCACTCCGGCCGGAACTTTCCGGCAGAAAAAGTAATTCAATATAGAACACAACTTACCTTTAAATTGGCCAAAATCCTCCCAAAGCCTAAAACCAACAACAATTTGTTCGACTCGGTTGCAATCAAGTCCGAACAAGTTCAACTGAAGAGAACTGTCAAACTGTTTGCGTCGACGATAATCGACGTCGAATTGAAGGTAAATCGATGGAAAAAACAACGTCGGGCATGTCGAGTGTTTGTCGTACGTTTGTCGTCCTTTCGACCAATCGATATCGAAACGGTAAAATCAAAACCGTGCGACAACTCGTACGACGTGCGACATTTTTCAAACAGGGTCGGTGTCAGTTTTGGTTCAATCGAACGTCATTGGTCAGTGTTCGTGGAACTCGCATGAAACTGAAAAAATATCGAGTACGGCACTATAGAGTTTCAGTTCCAAGATGACGGCGAAACTCGTGCGGAACTAGGGCGAAATTTCAAAAAGCATCATGTACAAACCATGCGTTTTGAGAAAAACGCATTTGAATGTTGAGTATAATTTTTCAATTGCCATTTTAATATAAAAGCAAAAGAAGATGTTCTAATGATAACATACGATGAAAAATGTTGCCTTTATTGATACTTGATCATCCATATTCAATAAAACATTATTTCCTTCATTATATTTAAGAAAAACAAACATCTTTTGAAACTTCTTTTGAAATCCCCAACGTCTATATCACCCTGCTGTCATTGGAGGGGAAGCTTTGTTATGATTCGTTTTTCTTCGCCGAATGTACATGGCGCCTTTTGCAAGTGGAGGGGAAGCTTTGTTATGATTCGTTTTTCTTCGCCGAATGTATATGGCGTCTTTTTCATGACGCTTTTTTCGTCACGAGGTTCATGTAGTCTTTAATTTGACAGGTTGATAGGGCTACATAAACAGACATTGCTGATGTCAGAGATTTTGTTTATGTTACTTCATTAAAAAATATTATTAAACAGACTTTACTGAAGTAACTTTTGCTCATTTTTGGTGGAGAGGTAGCTTATTAGGAGTAGGGTAGGGTAGTCATCAATGAGACACTTTTGGTTTTTAAACTTCAACGATTTTTGTATTTTTTTTTTCATTAGCATATTTTAAAGAACTTTTTGTTGCATTTTCTTTCTTTAAGTTTGTTCTAACATTGACCAAAATATGAGATCAATCCGACATCTACAGCCAGAGTTATTCAACTGTCTCATTGTAGACGCACTTGGCAGGAACAATGAGACAGCTGGGGAACAATGAGACACTCTACAAAAATCAATACTTTTCTAGTAAAACATCATGCTTTTATATTGTTCCATTGTAGGTGACTTGCTTTGAATATTTTCAAGCAATTTTGTCAACATGAAACTTCAATTTACAAAAGTTATACTAAAAAGTATTGAAATTTTGTAAAATCCATATGTTTTATCAAATAACTTTATATTTTTGGTTAAATGAAGTTCAAACTCAATAAATATGCCAAAAATCACTTCCAATTCATGTTTTGAAAGATTTCCATAGATTTTGAAAAGTTTAATGAAGAAAAATCAAAGTGTCTCATTGTTACCCATGGGTAGAAAAATGTGGGGAACAATGAGACAGACCTGGATTCTGGGTATATTCTAAATTTTGGTCAAACCCAATAAAAGGACATTGTAGCCCAACTCATGCCCTGTAAAATGACGAAAGAAATTTGGAGAAATATTAGTTTTTGTGTTAATGGCAGCCTATGAGCGAAAATGTAATTTTAAGTCATAATTTACATTTACACCCCAGAATCAAACATGTATGAATAACTTTACAAGAGAGCATCCATAACCAAAGCCACAATTATGGCAGACGTGTATCTAGTAGACACACCTTTCCCCCAAATATGATCCTGATTGATTGAAACTACGTCTTGTGAGAGCCATTTTATCATTGTTCCCCGTGTCTCATTGATGACTACTCTACCCTACTTTCAGAATATGCAATAACCCAGAAAGTGTCAAAATGTACTTGATGCCTTTTGAAATGTTTCCGTCGAACTGTGAAAGTGTTTCATTGAAGAAACTCGCGCTAATTCCGCACGAGTTTCGCCGTTATCTTGGAACTGAAACTCTAGTGCCGCCAGCCATGCCAGATATACAGATTAATCTGTATTTTACAGATTTTTCGATCCTAAAAATCCCAAAAATCTGTGTGTACAGATTTTTCAAAATGTTTATATTTGTTTCAACAATTTAGTAATTAATTTATGCTTTATATGATTAAAAAGCTAGAATCTGTTGTTAAAAAATTTAAAATGTCATAGATCAAATACGACAAGATACAGATAAAATACTGATTTATTTTCAAGAAAATACAGAAAAAAATAATCTGGCAACGTTGACCGCACTCGATATTTTTTCAGTTTCATGCGAGTTCCACGAACACTGAAAAATGACGTTCGATTGAACTAAAACCGGCACCGACGAAGTCGGCACTCAGTGCCCTACCGGCTCTTCAAACGAACGTACCATTTGTTAGTTTATTTCAATAATATCAGCAAGCAGCAAGCAAATTGATGTGTAATAAGGGTAAAATTTCCTTAGCAACTTTTCAAAAGGGCGTAACCTTGGATGTAATCAAACAATCTATCCCTTTTGCTCTAATGACAGTTCAGTGTATAAATAACACTTAAGTGCTCATAACTTTAGATAAATCTCTTCGATGTTTTATGCTCATTGTAAATGTCTTCCCAATAATTTTCTAAACATATTTAACAAGACTGGGATTCTTAAAAAAACCACCCTTGTTACAATCATGCAAACCTTGGCCAAACTCGTTTGTTCAGCATAACTTTTGATGTACTTTTCTAAACTTCATAATATTAACTACCCGAGCAGTTAAGTATTTTGTGCGGAGAGGTGGAGCAGCATAATAACAAAAATTGTTATTGAACTTGTATGTCTCCATAACAAAAAAAGTTTTTGTTTTGGTTTATTTGTCATTTTCAAATAAACCTGCAGCTGCCATAACTCTTCTGTACTAGTCAGGACTGCAGAGTCGGGTTCCTTAAAGCGACTTTGAATCCATATTTTGAAGACAACTCCGACTCTGGATGCAGGATATGACGTCAACGCCGACTTCAGCTCTCCATAATACCTGACTTCGCAGATTCCGACTCCAAGTAAAAGTTGCTTAAAATCAGCTGAATCTGATGCCATCTCCGAGGTCTCACTCCAGCTCGAACTTCAACGTCAGCTCCGACTTCCTCGCTTTGTGAAAATAATGACAGTTTTTGTTATTCACATTTCAAAAATTCTCAATAAATAAATCGATTCCCTTAGAGAATATAAAAAAAATTGAAAAAAATAAAACAACTTTCAAAAGTTAATTTTATCAGATTAATTTAAGCTCATGGACCCCATTTCATGGCCAAAATAATGACCCCGACGAAAATAGTCAAAATTATCCCATAGTTCTAGCCTAGTTTCATGGCCAAAATAATGACCCCGGCGGAATTAGACAAAATTATCCCAAAGATCTAAACATATTTAACAAAAGAAAAAATAATAACAGATTGTGTTATGGACACTTAGAAACTTTTCCATTTGTGCGATTTATGGTAATTTTATTTCTAAGTCAGTATACCGAACGAATAACAAATTTTGTTATTAGGAGAGTTTTTGAAATGTATAACATTTTCTCTTATTAGCGTGTTATTAAACATTTTCAATAAAATGTCACTTCAATTCCAAATTTTGTTATTTTATCAGAAACTGTTATTATTTTTTCATCTTGAAGTTGAACTTCAGGATAAATTAATAACACTTTTTGTTATTTTAACAGGATTTGTTATTGAAATATTATTAATTTTGTTATTACCGTCTGCCCGGGTACCGTCTGCACGGGTAGGGTCTTATGGGATCCCAAGACGGAACAAATAGGTATACGTGAAGATGGGTCTACGAGGTCGAATAAGGAAGTTCATTTTTCGAGTAATTTCTAAGCCTTATTGTGAGGAGGGCAACAAATCGGATAAGGTTTCTTTGAAAAGTGTATATTCAATCAGGTTATAGAAAACAGTTCTTAGAAGACAGTCTCAAGAAGCAAGTACACTCAACCCCCGGTGGTTGGTCACTTTTTCGTTTGACACTTTTTTTATTTTGTACCCCGTTGGATGGTCAAAATCAAACTAAAAAGTGACGAACTGTCACTTTTTACACGGCGCTCACGCACACTATCAAAACAAACGTTTGGTAGTGTGTGTGAACTCCGTTTAACCCTTTCAGGCCTTATGGGTCATATATGACCCATACCGAAATTCGGTTGTATAAAATCACACAGTGCCTAGGAAAAAATGTTTGAGTGGTTGTTAATGGCCTTTTTGACGACCTAGAACATCCTGAAAACCTGAAATTTGGAAACTTCAGAAAATATTGAAGAAAATTCAGGCTAACAACGATTTTTCCAGGAAAATGAAGTTTAGTTATTACCAGTCACATACCTACGACCATTTGGCACCACTTTGAACCCTTTGGATCCTTTTTGGGATGATCTAGATCCTCCAAAGTGTCCTGAAATACAGATCATGGAGTCTACCGCCGTAACAACACGATTCTACCAATTTTCCGATTATGGTTCATATTCAGTGATGTCCCTGAGACCCTTTGGCAACATATGAGCTATGTGGATCACTTTTGGGATGTTCTGGGTCCTCCAAAGTGTCCTGGAATACAGATCTTGGAGTCTACCGCCGTATCAACACGATTCTACCAAGTTTCCGATTATGGTTCATATTCATTGATGTCCCTGGAACCTTTTGGCAACAACCTGAGCTTTGTGGATCACTTTTGGGATGTTCTGGGTCCTCCAAAGCGTCCTGGAATACAGATCTTGGAGTCTACTGCCGTATAAACACGATTCTACCAAGTTTCCCATTACGGTTCATATTCAGTGATGTCCCTGGGACCCTTTGGCAATACTATGAGCTATGTGGATTACTTTTGGGATGTTCTGGGTCCTCCAAAGTGTCCTGGAATACAGATCTTGGAGTCTACCGCCGTATCAACACGATTCTACCAAGTTTCCGATTATTGTTCATATTCATTGATGTCCCTGGAACCTTTTGGCAACAACCTGAGCTTTGTGGATCACTTTTGGGATGTTCTGGGTCCTCCAAAGCGTCCTGGAATACAGATCTTGGAGTCTACCGCCGTATCAACACGATTCTACCAAGTTTCCCATTACGGTTCATATTCAGTGATGTCCCTGGGACCCTTTGGCAACATATGAGCTATGTGGATCACTTTTGGGATGTTCTGGGTCCTCCAAAGTGTCCTGGAATACAGATCTTGGATTCTACCGCCGTATCAACACGATTCTACCAAGTTTCCGATTATGGTTCATATTCATTGATGTCCCTGGAAGCTTTTGGCAACAACCTGAGCTTTGTGGATCACTTTTGGGATGTTCTGGGTCCTCCAAAGTGTCCTGGAATACAGATCTTGGAGTCTACCGCCGTATCAACACGATTCTACCAAGTTTCCGATTACGGTTCATATTCAGTGATGTCCCTGGGACCCTTTGGCAATACTATGAGCTATGTGGATCACTTTTGGGATGTTCTGGGTCCTCCAAAGTGTCCTGGAATACAGATCTTGGAGTCTACCGCCGTATCAACACGATTCTACCAAGTTTCCGATTATGGTTCATATTCATTGATGTCCCTGGAAGCTTTTGGCAACAACCTGAGCTTTGTGGATCACTTTTGGGATGTTCTGGGTCCTCCAAAGTGTCCTGGAATACAGATCTTGGAGTCTACCGCCGTATCAACACGATTCTACCAAGTTTCCGATTATGGTTCATATTCATTGATGTCCCTGGAAGCTTTTGGCAACAACCTGAGCTTTGTGGATCACTTTTGGGATGTTCTGGGTCCTCCAAAGTGTCCTGGAATACAGATCTTGGAGTCTACCGCCGTATCAACACGATTCTACCAAGTTTCCGATTACGGTTCATATTCAGTGATGTCCCTGGGACCCTTTGGCAATACTATGAGCTATGTGGATCACTTTTGGGATGTTCTGGGTCCTCCAAAGTGTCCTGGAATACAGATCTTGGAGTCTACCGCCGTATCAACACGATTCTACCAAGTTTCCGATTATGGTTCATATTCATTGATGTCCCTGGAAGCTTTTGGCAACAACCTGAGCTTTGTGGATCACTTTTGGGATGTTCTGGGTCCTCCAAAGTGTCCTGGAATACAGATCTTGGAGTCTACCGCCGTATCAACACGATTCTACCAAGTTTCCGATTACGGTTCATATTCAGTGATGTCCCTGGGACCCTTTGGCAATACTATGAGCTATGTGGATCACTTTTGGGATGTTCTGGGTCCTCCAAAGTGTCCTGGAATACAGATCTTGGAGTCTACCGCCGTATCAACACGATTCTACCAAGTTTCCGATTATGGTTCATATTCAGTGATGTCCCACTGAAACTGTTTACTCATGGAAAAAATTAACTACGGTACCAAAATTGTAGATTAACACAGCTCAGGAAAATTCAGGCCTGAAAGGGTTAAAAGCGGTGCCAAACTAAAAAGTTACTCCGTTCGTTTGACAACAGTTGGTGTCAAACTATCGGGGTTTGAGTGTATTGGGGAAAACTTGACAAATATGTTGTCTAAATTTTTCAGTTATTTTTATTCCGAAATATCCTAGAAATAGCGTCAGTTCCACGAAACTGACCGAAAAAAAAAAGAAACAGCGGAATCCCGTGCGTACTTTTTCGGGGGAGGGTTCCGCTTAGAGACAAATTGCGGTAGCAATTCGCTATATCCGATGGCGTCGCGAATCCCCACCCGTAATTATAATTTAATTTATTGCGGAGGTCGCGCACACCATTCCGACCCACGCAAATCACCCCGAAATTTCGCGCCATGCACCAGGTTAGCACCTTTTGTTTTTAATACTTTCAACTTGTCGCAATGTCCGTCACAAATTGCGCGCACTTGACGTAGGCCCTTTTTTTTGTTGAGGTTATGTCACCAATAAATTTGACGGGAATCACTTTTTTTTGTTGATACGTTTTCTTAATGCTGGCTGTCTGGTTTTGGGTTTTAGTCTCTTCTCCCTCCTAAATGAGGACTGGTAGTAGACAGCGCGTAATTAGTTTCGTCGTGTAATGGCTTTGCCGGCTGCTGCGGACGTTGATAATATTTGCAATAAATATGTCCGGTTCGGTGCGCGAAACCGACTCGGGATCAGGTCATGCAGTCAATGTCGAATGGTTGACGGGAGATCAAGTTTGCAGCAGCAGTTTGATACTTTGTACGAGGCGGGGTTTAGGATCAGAGCACAAGGTACAAGGTAGGTTTATGAGGTTTGAAAGTGTTGCAAATGATTAAAGTTTATCGTTCACATTTGAAACACGATGTTGGCAAACGTTGAAATTTTAAAATTTGTTGTGGATAAAGTTGAGACATTAACTATAACAATCATTTATTTTATTCAGGAATGTCTAGTTCTTATTACATTTTGTTAGTCTATACAAACTTGCAAGCATAAGAGCAGCTTTGTTTTTCACAACATGACTTTTCTTTTTTGAGAGATAATAATCAGGAACCGTCCATAAACCACGTGGATAAGGTGCGTTTAGGTTTTAACACTGTCTAATATGATCAGCAAAATGCACAACATTCTACTGAACTAAAAATCTAATAAGATTTCACCAACCAAAGAACAAGGAAAATAACAAATGACTCCATTCCTTCTCCTTTCACCGCTTCTTACAAAGTGAACTAATTTGTTCGAGTACACTAATTAGGCGAAAGTGAAAAATTCCTCCACTTTTTCCGTGTTGTTTTTCCTTGCTCCTTGACAACTGCCTTTCTCAAGCTCTAAACTCCCTCATTTCCAGCCGTACCCACGTGTAAATGCAAAGTAGAAAAAAAGGAAGAAAAAAGCCCTCCTTTCAATACACTTTCAGCTGGACTTTTGCTGTGTGAAAAATACCACCATTTGTTATAATTTAAAAAAAAGACAATAAATATCCGCACGCAGAACACGCGAAATTAGGTAACTGGAATCCTTTGCTTTCGTAGGTCGACCGTGAAAGGGGTTTAAAGAAAAAGATCCTTTTTTTTGCTTCCTTGGAGAACGTTAATTAGTGAGGGCAATTTTTCTTGTCCAGGAGTTCGCCATGCTTAGGGGAATGACATTGAGCGATGTCACTTTTGACGCAAGTTAGTCACTATTTAAAAATGACACTCCTCGATAGTATAGTGGTCAGTATCCCCGCCTGTCACGCGGGAGACCGGGGTTCGATTCCCCGTCGGGGAGGCAATTTTTTTTATTGATTTTGGTTAAGCTTTTCTTTCAATTAAAAGAGAAAACATCGATAATGCAGTCCTAAAAAAGTAATGCCTCCTGTGAGAATCGAACTCACGACCGCTGGTTTACAAGACCAGCGCTCTGCCATCTGAGCTAAAGAGGCTGCAGGTGAGTCGCGACTCCAGCAAGCCTCCGGCAGCAGTTTCTTCTTCATAACCTACCTGCAAAAATAAAAATATTGAAAACAAGCAACCCTTTCATAAAATAGATAACCCTAATTTCCGTCATTACTCACGGCAATTTCCGTGCTGCGTCGTGTACAAATTGGCAAACCAGCCGCAAAACTCACCGGAACTCAGCTTAACTCATGTGCAACATTCGGTTAAACACACACACTCCATGACACAAATGTGACACGATGCCAAATTCCTATCGCATTTTCGGCGAGATATCGTTTCGCGCCATCAACGGCCGCAACCGACCAAGAGACCGACCGTGTCAACATTTCTTCGATGACGGATGATGATCGTGCGGAGCTACCATGGGGAAAGGGTTTGGTTTACTAATATGTTTGCGTATGCGTACTTGGGACTTGGGATTTTGGCAAACTGTCAAACACGAAAAAGTGCGAGTTTGTTTGTTTGTTTGCGGTAGTGTAATGGCTCCTTAAGTTGTTCGAATGATTCAAAGAGTGTGAATCAAGTGATAGAACCAGTGTATCAGTAAGTGAGTGAGTGAGCGAATCATTTGGGAATCATTATCACTGCTTATATCAAACCTAAATTGATACCTTCTCAGGAAACTTGGTCAGCAAACTATTCTCTTCAATCTGATTGACAAGAAAATGGTTTAAAATATTATGGTGTAATATGGCAGAGGTTTGCAAAAATAGTTGTTGGGAACCTAATTAGCTTTTTATTAGAATATTCTATAGTTTAGCGTCAAAATAGGCCGTTGCAAATATTTTTTGAAGTTTATGTCCCTCGACTCTGATCAAAGTCGAGGGGGGGGGGTCAAAAATAAAAAAAGCTAAAAATTTAAATTACAGACCACAGTGTCAACATTTGAATGAAAAAAGTGTTTTTAATTGCATCATACACCTGTCCAGTTGTTTTGCTCATTCATTTCCTAAATTTCTTAATTCCGACGAAAATTTTATTTTTGCGAGAAAAAAAAGTTTTTGCGGTGCTGTACATTGTAATTTCATGAAAGTTCAAAATATTTTTAAACTAGTCCAAATCAAATTTTTTCGGACCAATTTTGAAGGGGGTGGGGGGGGGGGGCAAAAATAAAAAAAAGTATAAAAATTGAAATAACGAGCCATGGTTTCAACATTTTAAGGGGTTACATACATGTAGAAAATCACAAAATTTTATATTACAGAATATTTGATAAATCCACTCTGAAGATGATTATTAATCATTCCTGAAAGTTTTATGAAGATATTTCATGATTAAACTGAGTAAGAGACGATTTAAGTTCAAAATTTTGCCATGCGCAAAGCGGGCTGTCAAACTTTGTTGGCGTTTTTCTCTAAACCCCGAGTTGATTTACGGGTGCCACGATATCTCGAGAAGGGATGGACCAAATTGGCTGAAATTTGAGGTGAAGACTCTCAAGATGTATCCCGTGTGCATGACGAAGCCCAATTTAAAAAATTTGCTTTTTAGAAAAATACAAAAATTTAAAACTTTTGGTTTTTTTCATGAAAAACACAAAAATATTTTTATCTTTTTTTAAAATAAACTTTTTGAAAATCGGGCTTCGGTCATGCACACGGAGTCGGTTTAACGAGTCTTCACCAAAATGTTGAGCCGATTTGGTCAAGACAATGTTGAGATCAAGGGGTTTCCAGCATCAAGGATTACTGACCAGTCTAAATGGAATTACCAGGATTACTGGCAATATGTCATGAATTACTTTGATTTCCCAGAATTACTTGGGATTTCCAGAAACCACGCAGAATTGCTCAAATTTATAAAAATAACTTGGAATTACTGCCTAGCTTCCAGCATATTGAGAATTGGATCGAATGACAGCTGTCAAATGCACAAAACCACGTGCTTGGCAATAGTACGTCCATCCCGGGAATTCCCGGCATAAAATTCCCGGGATTTTTATATGTTGTATGGGGAATTTCCAAAATTAAACAAAAATCATAATTTGGCCTGGAAATTACATTAGTATTACAATTAATTAGTTTAAACTTTTCTTAAATTTACATAAATTGGTACCGTTTTATTTGTTGTCATTTTTGTTTTTAGACATCTTAAACCAATTTTCAAGCTGTTTTATTCATGTCATATAGAAATAAATAAAAAATAAATATTTATAAGATACTTATTTAATTTGAAATAGAAATGTGGTGCATATAAAATTCAAAGCACAACAGAGAACAGCAAAAATTTGTTTAACACTGGAACGCCCAACGCATGTCCAACTTACACAGACGCCCAAGCCTCCCAAAAAAGGAGGAACAGTAACTTCAACTCACTGGTTCTCGGGCATTACTCAACCAATCGGGACAATTCTTGTTTCCAGTGATTTGTAAGAATGTCTAGATCCTAAAATTGTGCAGAACTTAATTCGAGCAATTACAGAATTATAGAACTATGCAGAACTTAATTCGATCAAATCTGTAATTTTTGCAATCAAAAACATCGTTCCACCTTTCTTAAAACGACTGCCGCCGCGGAATTTTTGGCGATTTTTTTTTACACGTGAAAAAAAAGTTGGAACGATGTTTTTGATCGCAAAAATTACAGATTTGATCGAATTAAGTTCTGCAAAGTTCTATAATCATCTAAACATCTAACAAATCACTGGAAAGAAGAATCATCTTGATTGGTTAAGTTATGCCCGAGAACCAGCGAGTTGAAGTTACCGTTCCAACTTTTTGGAGCCTTGGGCGTTGGAATGTTAAGCTATCTAAAAACTGCTATCCTTGTTTAGATTGATATTAATAGTATTGAGCTAATTCTATAAATTTAAAGCTTGAAAAACATAACAAATATAAAGAAAACATAGATTTTATGACTTTTTCAAAAACTAAAAACTTCCCGGGAATAAATAAATATTTTTCCCGTTTTCCGGGAAACTCAAAACGTCCTGCTTGGAAATCATCGAACAATTGGGTAAATATCAACATCATTTTGAAAACTGATTTTGGCGTTCGAGTGCATTTAAAATTCAAAGCACAACAAAGAACAAAAAAAATCTTCAAAACTATCTAAAAGTGCTATCCCTGTTTAGATTGATTTTTATAGTATTGTGCTATAGTTTGATTTTAAAAACATAACTAATATAAAGAAAACATAGATTTCATGACGTTTTCAAAAATTTCCCGGGATAAAAAATATATTTTTTCCGTTTTCCGGTAAACTCAAAACCCTGGAAAATTGGACGCCCTACTTGGAAATCATCGAATAATGTGGTAAACATCAACGTCAGTTTGACAACTGATTTTGACGTTTGAGTGTTTTTCATCCGAATACATTTGAATTATGGTACGTTTGTTTGAACAGCCAGTGCGGCATTGAGTGCCACACTCGTCGGTGCCAGTTTTGGTTCAAACGAACATTCTTTTTCAGTGTGCATGGAACTCGCATGAAACTGAAAAAATATCGAGTGCGGCACTAGAGTTTCAGTTCCAAGATGGCGGCGAAACTCGTGCGGAACTAGCGCGAGTTTCTTCAAAGAAACACTTTGGCAGCTCTGAGTGCGGCACTCAGTGTGAAACTATCCATCAAACGAACGTACCATTAGAGAGCATCCAAATTGGCGGACATTTCGAATCCGCTCTGTACTTCTTACAACCATAAAAAGCATCAATGAAAAGCAAAATGCATTCTGCCGATTTACCTTTTAAGAATTACTAGTAGTTACTTGAATTAATGGGAAATACACGAATTACTGAGTAACTATGGAATTACTCGAATTACTACGGAATTACTAGGTAATTCCAAAATTACAGGAATTACTGCAGAATTGCGGAGTAATTTTGGAATTACTGAATTACTTACTCAAAATCCGAATGATCCCGTACTAGCTGTAACTTTGGTTTCATACATGAAAATTAATAGGCAATAAATAGAATTATAAAAGGTTTATCGAAATTATCTTTTTAACAGTTATTTTTTATTATTTTATTATTTTCTGAAGTATGTTTTCACAAACAAGAAACATGGAATTACCAGGATTATTGGGATTATTAGGAATTACCAGGATTACTCTGGAATTACTCAGTAAATCCGGAATTACAGAATTACTTGCTCAAATTCCAAGTAATTCCGGATTAGTGACCAGTCTGACACGATGCTGGAAACCCCTTGGTTGAGATATCGTGGCACCCGTTTTTTGAAACTGCTCACTTGAAATTGCTATATCTCGGCAACGATGCAACCAAATATCTTCAAATTTGTTTTGAAAGTAGGTGCCATGCCATGAAAGAGAATTAAAAATAAGTTGATGTGTGTGCTCATTAGGGTGGTCCAAATCTGGACTTTTTTGTGGCTACCCCCTGAAATCAAAGATTGACCCATCACTAGGCTAAATTCCAAATTTGAGCTCATTCTGACCACGGGAACCCCTCCCTCCAATCGCTTAAAGTTTGTATGGGAAAAATCGTCAAAATGTATGGAGAAAAGCAACTGTTTTACTTTTTTACCTGTGGAAGGCGCCATAATTATCCGATTCTTACCATTTCTCAAATGTAGAACCTTCATTAAATTTAGAACAACTTTCCCGAAGACACCATATTTTTAGGATTTTTTCCCGCGAAGTTATTAGCGCCCAAAACTGACCCTTTTTGCGCGGCCAGCTGTAAGGGGCTACCTAACAACGATGTTTATTTCCAATTCGTACACGCACGTGCTCTCTCTCAGGTTCAAACTCTCTCACGAGCTTGCTCGCCTGCCTGCCTGCCTGTTTGCCTACAAGCGCGCTGTTTCTCTGCTTGGACTTTTTTCGTCGTCGTCGTTTTTGCGCTGCGCTGTGTTTCTGGCATGTTTATTATAATTTTCAACTAAAATACCAGGTTTGTTTTGAGATATAAAATTTAATGTAATATGTGATCAACAAAAGATATCATATTATAAGAGCGTGTGAGAGAGAATACAAATTTGATGAATTAGTTCATCCATGAATCGTCATCTGTTCTGATCCAAACCTAATTGCAAACGCTTTTTATTTTAATTTATCTGCTTTTGTTACAAGAAATACCATGCAGTTTTTTTAGATAATAAAGGAAGGAATTTTATTTAGATTTTTTTAAAACTGAATCCAAATGAGTATCTTAAAGGAAGACCGCAACTGCGAGATCTGAAGGTAGCTAACGATTGTGCAGAAAGAGATGAGATCCTGAATCGAAAAATTTACAGGTAAACTGACAAAAAATGATAAACAGTTGCAATATTTGTTGCAGGTGGTCTAGGAACACAGAAAGAATAAAAAAATAGATAGTATAAATGAAAATTTGCAGCAATAATTGTAAAATTGCGTTGATTTTTTTCTGATTTGTACTAAAGTATATTTTTGTTAAAGCAAACTACCTGAAGGAACAACATTTGTACTACCTGAAGATTTTTTTTAATAATTGAATCATTATCATGTTTCTTTAGCATATACGAAACCTGCGTGTAATGCTTGGAAAAACAAACAAACCCTGTTCTCATGACATTTGCTGTCATTTTTTTATTGTGCCTAAGCTGTCTTTTCTTTAAACTTTTTGTTTCAGCGCAGTTTTTTTTGTCATAATTTAAGAATTTATATGTTAAATACAACTCAAAACAATCCTGCTATTTTAGTTGAAAATTATAATAAACATGCCAGAAACACAGCGCAGCGGATAGCAAACAAAAAAAAGACGACGAAAAAAGTCCACGCAGAGAAACAGCGCGCTTGTAAGTAAACAGGCAGGCAGGCAGGCGAGCAAGCTCGTGAGAGAATTGAATCTGAGAGAGAGCACGTGCGTGTACGAATTGGAAATAAACATCGTTGTTAGGTAGCCCCTTACAGCTGGCCGCGCAAAAAGGGTCAGTTTTGGGCGCTAATAACTTCGCGGGAAAAAATCCTATAAATATGGTGTCTTTGGGAAAGTTTTTCTAAATTAAATGAAGGTTCTACATTTGAGAAATGATAAAAATTGGATAATTATGGCGCCTTCCACAGGCAAAAAAAACTTTGGAAAATATTTGCAACGGCCTTAGTCAAAAGTATTTTTTTCATAAAATTATTTTTATTAGGTCCTTTTCGGTACTGGGACCTGGTTAGGACCGAGTCGGCTTTTCAAAAATAAATTAATGACAAAAAAAACTCTTTCTAAAATTGTGGATGGTTCGATTTCCAGTGCATTCTACGTGACAAGGTAACAAAAATAACGATCAGGAAAGACCCGGAAAAACCACGTGAACGTGCCTGAAAAGGTAGTAAAACTCAGCGTCGTCGGTGCTACTTTGGGTGACTTTAAGTGATCGTAAATTTCACGTTCCTAGTTTGAAGTCTGTTAACCCTTTGCACACTCTCGAACGGTCGTTCCAATCGTTTGATCTGGACCAGGTCGTAATATCTATCGTTTTTAAAAGAAGTTTGCAACAATACTTTGTCAAAAGATTTAATAGATAAATGATCATGACCATTTTTCATATTCTAAATCTGAATCTAAATTTAAAATAACATCGCAAAGAATTTACAAAACACAAGTGTTAAACGAACAGTCACTTCACACGTTGCTACATCTCTAATGGACCAAAAGTAGAAGCTCAACTCGTCATTTTTCACCTCAACCGAGCTACCTTTACACACGGGAGAAAGGTGACACTAATGACGAACGATTGCGCATTTGCTAAATTTAGTGTTGCCAGTCGAGGAATGAATTTTCGAAGCGGTGTGGTGCGGTGACTTTAAGCAGGGACGGAAGATGGAGGAGGTGACTCGCAACACCGAATCAGAAAGGTGTAAATGAGATGCGCTTAAGCCATGCGATTCATTTTAATGACGGTTTTCACCCGCCTCCAGGTCGGTGGGTTGGAAAATTTTGAGGAAACTGTGATCATTTGGAGAGGAAATGTGAGATGAAAACTTATGATTGACTTATTATGTTATGTTTGAGTTTTTAACTTATTTATATTTTTCACAAATAACTTTTAGATTTACTTAATTTTTAAACATATTTTCTCAATATTTTATTTGTTTGTTAGATTTTATGTATCAATTTTCATGTTATTCCAGTTTTTTTGTGTTTTGATTGTCATAGATTTTTGCAATACTTTAACAATAATTATCAACTTTCAAGGAAACAATCATAAAGAACTAATGAACAATTTTGGTTGGAGGTCTAACTTGTACAAACATGTAAACTGTTGTTTTCAAATAGTGTAAATTTGTGAAATTTTCTTCCAATTGTTTAGTCAAAAAATGTCTTTGCATCGGCCGGGAATCGAACCCGGGCCGCCCGCGTGGCAGGCGAGCATTCTACCACTGAACCACCGATGCTTGTGTTATTTGATGTATCAAGTTAGAAGGAATTAGTGCAAAAAAGATAAATAAAATTTTCCTCGACGTTTATCCATCAAGGTGCTTGCTTGGTCATTAGCATGTTTCAAGGTTGATTCAATAATTTAAAGTAAATTGCAGATATTTATCGAATAAATTGATTTTAAAATAATAGTTATTTTTCACAGGCATCGGTGGTTCAGTGGTAGAATGCTCGCCTGCCACGCGGGCGGCCCGGGTTCGATTCCCGGCCGATGCAAACTATTATTTTAAATCTAACACGAAGAATCCTTGAAATTCCCACAATAACTGCATTCAAACTATAGTTATAACGAAACAATATAATCAAGAGTTTCAACCAAAAAAGGGTTCCAGTTGCAAAGTAACCGCCGACCTTACAAGTCGCATTCTCAACGCCAGTCCGCAGTTTGTGTGCGCGTCGCCGCTTTTTTTAAAATGTGCACCGTAGACAAAAACAGTGTGGTTCTGGATTTTGTCAACTCCAAAACCAACCAAGCCCAAAGCTTGTAAAAATTTCTCGCAGACCTTCAAGTAAACCAAGAAAACTTGCGAGCATTGCAATTATGCAATAGAAGAAAAATAGCCGTGTTGCAGTTCGCCGACTCAGCAATGGCCTCGTCCATCATCGACAAACCTCTGGTATATCAGGGTTGCAAAATCCCGATTTACCTGGACAACAACGCTACGGAAGTTCGTGTGCTTGACCTACCTCTAGGCATAAGCAATGATGACGTAGTCAAAGTGATGAGTAAATACGGCGAAATTTTAACCATCACCAACGACCGCTGGATTAACTTCTTCCCAGGGATCCCAAATGGAGTTCGGACCCTGCGGATGTTGCTGAAACAGCCAACGCCGAAATCAATTACTGTAAACAATGCTGCTGCAACAGTGACGATTATAGGCAAAAATCGCTTTGCAAACTCAAAGCAAAGAACAAAATGTGCGGATTCGAGTAAAAAGGTGGACCAAAAAGCAGTACACAACCGATTGAACCCGAGCCAAGCAGCAGCAGCAGTAAAAGCAACAACAGTAAACCAGAACAAAATGCAATGGAAACAAGTGAAATTGACGAAGAAGACAACGATGGATTCGAGACCGTGCTTAAGCACACCCGCCGCCGAAAGCGCTTACAGGCATATTTGGACGCGGATGACGAATTGACAACAAAACGAAGAGAGATGGCTGCAGAAGAAACAACAGATGAAGAAGATGAAGATGTCATAAAAGCAAAATATTATAAGAAAAAGTGTTGTGAGATAACTTATAAATCCCTGGAAGAAGAGGACGAAGAAAAACTTGAAGAACTTGATAATTCATTCTCTAAATATTCCGCTAAATATTTGAAACATAGACAGAAATCGTTAGAAAAAAGGCATGGTAATAATTATTGAAGTGATTTTAAACTCTGTAATCTTTCCTCTTTCACTATCCACCTTGAAGAGATGAATGCACAATGGTGTAAAGTCTCTATAATAATAAAAAAAAAAAAAAAAAAAAAAAAAAAGGGTTCATTCAAACATTACGTAACACATTTAGAGGAGGAATGGATTTCGATTGTTTTACGATCTCTGTATATTGTAATTTTTTTGTGAAAATTTGTTACGTTGGAAGAAGGGGGGAGGAGAATACTTTAAAATGCTGAAATTTGTGTTACGTAATATTTGTACGAACCCTAGAAAAGTGGAAAAAAATATTTCGGTGAAACAGACTCTGGTTGATGAGCACCGTTAAGGGTCATTGTTATTCCAGTGAAATAAAGTAACCTAACATTGTGATATTTTGAATTTATGTTTTTTTGTATTGTTGAAGACTTATTTCAATAAACAAAGTCTATGTACTTCATAATAATCCTTCTTTTATATCATGATATCTTAACATCAAATGTTGTTTTAATCAATTTTAGTTATAAAAAGTAAACAAATAAAAACTTACAGAAAAAAATGATTAAATAGATCAAAAAGCAACTGTTGTTTTGTAATAAACTTAACCTGAGATTAATTGAAAACATATGTTTCTCGCAACGACAATGTCGTGGCTTAGGCTTACAAAGCAATTTTATAAATCGTGATCAAATTAATAAACAGTCGAATAAACGTCCCATTAGCGAGCTCGTGCTAATCACCTCAAATCTACACCGAAAAATCCACCAAACTACAATCTTGAAGATAATTTCAATAACTTATCTCACCCAAAAAAACCCTCATCCCCAAGATTAAGCCACCCAAATGGCCTCTCGGGGCTTCATTAATCAAATTGCTACCAAAATGTATGAAAAACAAAACGCCAGCAGTGTTGCCAGGTATGTTCGCCGGTCAGCATAATTCAACGCCAAACTAATAGAACCGTGGAAAATTATACACTCTCAGACTTGGGAACCTCACCGGTGAGGTTTGGGATGATGAACGAGCCACACTTATGTCGGACAGGGCGAAGCGATAAATCTTTAAAATTAAGCAAACAACATCATTGGGGCAGATTTCATATCGTCTTGGGTGTTTTTACGAAGATTTGAAGATTTTTTTGTTCTGAAGCAAGTGATACTTGTGATGTCGCAGTGTGTACACTTAGGTGTTCTCACGAGACCGGATTTCGCTTTTCAAGAATGAGTTGGGATCAGCTGCTTTCGAGTACACTGCAAAAATAATTTACGAAAATTTGAATTGAAATTTTCTACAATTCTTTGCTACTCAATCATAATCAGAACTACAAAAAAAAAGCATTCCAACATTTTTCCCTCCGTGTCCCCGTCTTTAATGATTTACCTTTACCGGCTATTAATAATATTTATACATGATAGAAGTCAGTGTTGTTTGCTCGGGCGGAACGTCGAGCACCTTTTCGCTCATATTTCAAACGGCTTCTTTCATCTTGGCCGAAAGGGGGTTTTAAAGATCATTCAAAACCGTTGCCGGTGGCGGCGGCGGCGTTTCACCGACTGTTTATTGCCCTGCCGTGTATTTCATGGGGCACACCTGTCGGACGTTCACTAGCGAATGGGGGGGGCAATTTAGCCAAACGACTTGTCTTATGTTGGAGGCGTTTCTGTCCCTACAGCGACGTGGTGGTGTTTTCAATGGGACATGGTTTGGTGACATAAAAAAATCATTCATAAATCCATTCAAGAAATATCAAGATTTTAATGACAGTGACTAGACGGATTTTCAGAAATACTTACATGACTAGGATTTTTTTCTCGGGATCACATGCTGCATCAAAACTGACCTATACCTGTAATCACAGCTGGAAACCTTATTTTGTGTAATATGTTCCCCTTGCCCCTTCCCCTTGATCACAAGCATTGGTTGTAGTACATGATAAGAACTATTAATAAAAGGTACACAAGTTCAATGTCCCAAAATCAGTGTTTTCTAATTTTTGAAATATTTTTCTTTGTAATATTTTTTTTACCAAAGGATAGCTAGATGTTTGAGTATCAAAAGATCGGAAATTTTATGCCCTTTCCGATGGCATATAGGTTGACTTGTGAATCGTGGATCGGTTCGGATGCCGGCGGATTTTCTGACGACGTAATTCCGGGTTGGTATGAAATTCAACAATAAATCTATTCTATCGATACAAAGACCCTCGAAACGGAGTTATACCCACTTCAAAATGTTTATTTAGCAATTCTATGGTAATATATTGACATTTAGTTAAATTAAAAGTTGTCAAAATTAAGCTTAAAACGTTTTATATAGAATTTCAAGAGTTTCATAAACTTTTATACTAAGTAGTTAGTAAACTTTATATTCAATCCAAATTCTTTTTTAATCAATCAAGGATGCCGATTTTGAGTTGGGAGACTGGATTCATGGTGATTTGTCAACAAATAACATTATTTATGTTAATTTTTCGAAAGGTGTACAAACTTTTTTTGCACTTTTTTTTTATTTTTGTGATTTGTTATATAACTTTTTATAGAAATCATCTTTTCATGAGCTTTTTAAAGCAAAATGTTCGGCATGAGTTTCTAAACAAAACGTTGTACTAGGTTTCTGTCAAACTTTAAATTGTTTACATGTTTATCACAAAATGTGCATTGTGCCCAAGGGGTGTAAATACTTTTTTTACATACTGTAACTACATTTTTATCTTATTTATTTTTTGATTAGGCTCAAACATTGTGGGGGCTTTTCCTATGACCAAAGAAGCTTTTTTGTGTCATTGGTTCTCCCATACAAGTCTCCTTACAATTTTGGCAGCTGTCCATACAAAAATGCTACGTAAATATTCGAAAATCTGTAACTTTTGAATGATTTTTCTGAACAATTTGGTGTCGTCGGCAAAGTTGTAGGTATTGTTGAGGAATATTCAGTAAAAAATAGTGCACCGAAAAACAAATTTGCCGACTAAATAATTGTGTTTTTTTCTTCACAAAAACTCAATTTCCCAAAATACGTATGTTTTGGGGGATAAAACAAGCTACTTTAGAGCCATAGAGTAGTATGTTCGAAAATTCTGCCGCCAGGTTTGAAAAAAAATGAGATTTTTGGCCTTCACAAAGTTTGAACCAAATAAAAAAAAAAAAATACAAATAAAATTTATTTAAAGTTTATGCAGTAATTTTTGTAGTGTACAAGACTATGACTCTTAGCTTTTTTACAAGTTGAATGATAAAAAATAAAACAGAAGAAAATGTGAAAAACAACAAATAAACTGATAAAAAGACTGTAAAAACATGGAAAAACTAGATAGGCAAAAGGTAATGATAGGAGGTGGTCGAGTAAGCCAAATAGTATAGGATACAAACGTAAACTGAATATGATAAATGCAAACTAAAATACTTTAATTGATACAAGAAAAATTTAAAACAAGAGATGTATAGTTTTTCGTAGAAAATAAGCTGCTCAAATGACCTCTTGAACACGCGAAAAATAAAACTTATTTTTTTAATTTGTCGATGAGACTATCTTAAGACTGTCTTAGGAAAGCAAATGATATTTTAAAACATTTTTTTACTCATAATAACACAAGAAGGTTATTCTAGGACAAAGGTTAACTAATGGTCAAGAAGCAGAAGTAACGACAGGCAAGAAGAAAACTTCATTATGTGATCCAAAATTAGTCAGAAAGGAAACCAAAAACCAAATTCAGAGTTGTGACTGAATGAGAGAATTAAAACTTTGATACACCTTAGACACCTTAGAACAAATATCCTGAAAAGAGAACATGATAATAGGCATTAACGACACACCAGGTTTAGATAACCTGAGTTTAACATTCCAACGCTCAAGGCTCCAAAAAAGTTGGAACGGTAAATTCAACTCGCTGGTTCTCGGGCATAACTCAACAAATCAAGATGATTCTTCTTTCCAGTGATTTGTTAGGATGTCTAGATGGTTCTAGAACTTTGCAGAACTTAATTTGATCAAATCTGTATTTTTTGTGATCAAAAACATCGTTCGAACTTTTTTTTTCGCGTGTAAAAAAAGAATTGCCAAAAATTCCGCGGAGGCATTTTTTTTAAAAAAAAGGTGGAACGATGTTTTCGGTCGCAGAAATTATAGATTTGATCAAATCAAGTTCTGCAAAATTTTAGGATCATCTAGACATTCTTACAAATCACTGGAAACAAGAATCGTCCCGATTGGTTGAGTATTGCTCGAGAACCAGTGAGTTGAAGTTAGCGTTCCACCTTTTTTGGGAGGCTTGGGCGTCCGTGTAAGTTGGACATGCGTTGGGCGTTCCAGTGTTCATGGATCAACCCAATACTGACAAGGTAAGTTGACACGCAAGAGACTATTTAAAATTCTTCACAGTTAGACTGTTGAAGCCGAAGATAGAATATTCATGCCAATCTGACTAGACGAAATGAGACAAAACTGGCAATTCAGTCTGCTGAGACATCCAAGACAGGAACCTGTCAATTATTTTTCTTAGAAATCCTAATAAAAAGAACGTGTCCCACGAACAAATAACAATAAATCACCTTAATTGCCCTATTAACTTGACGATTTTCTACCAAGTGGCTGCATTATTGTCCACCTTCCGAGCAGTCATCAGTCTGCCTCACCCTAATCCGAAATCCTGGCAGCAGCTGTGCTCCTTCCAAAGTAGCAGCTTCCCGGGCAGGTAATGCACCGTCCAAGTCAACTCCAGGAAATGGCTTTTCTCCCCCGACGAGCGACAAGAAGTTGAGTAAATGTTTGAGCAAGGTAAATTTATCAAGGAATTGGAGGAATTTTGCTTCTTCCCCCCCGGCTGTCAGATCGGATCAAGTTGCCTTTCTACGGCAGGAAAGCGGAAATTCCACCCACTTGTCAACGGTGGCCTGGCCGATGGTCTCGATGCAGTCTCCCGTTTTGAAAAATGACTTCACGTTCGTCCACGGCCGGAAGGTAGGGAAAAAGTGGCTTCCTTTCCGTTTCTCAGGTTCGAGTGATGAACGTCTGTTGGCTACCTTTTTTCAGTGGCAGAAGTGAGTTCAGCTCGAGTTCCAATCTGGTGGTATTTTTTTCTGGGAAGCTTCTTGTTTTCTGAGGGATTTTACGTAGGAGGGATTGGGGAGGACTAACTTGGGCTGCTCTAAATTTTTTAACCTATATTCAATTTCAATACATTTCTTATCAGATTTTAATTTCTAATCGACTCTCATATGGTTTTGTTTCGGGTTATTTTTAGCTCAAGCTGCTTAAAACTAATTTCTAATTCTTCCTAAATTTAAATAAGATTCCCTTAAAATGCGATGATAATTATTTGACAGATTGACAGAAGTACTTACATGATAATTTCATCCAACAGGAACGCTGGAACTTCACTAACTTACCTGCAAATGCTCGTTTCAGCGCTCCAATAGTTTAGTTTCATCAATATTGAAGTCCGTAAAAGAAGTGAACAACTCAAAACAGCCCGAAAGTAGGCAACCCAACCTCCCCTGCACCTTTCGCTGCGGCCAGAACGAAATCGTCGGTAAATGTAAACATTTATCATTTTCTCCAATTTCTTCTCCTCTCCTCTGATGTGACGCAAGCCGATAGTGAAAGGATCGTCTTGGTCGTCCTTTCGTCGAGCAGCACGAATATTTGCGGACTTCATTTATTTTCCGTTCACGGCAAAGGAGGGCGCCCCGAAAAGCGCTTTCGTCGTGTGTATATTTGTGGAACGGTATTTTTCCGGCAAATTTAACCGAGACAGGTCTTGGCCACGGGATTTTCCTTTTCCTTCGATGGTGGCACCCAGGGTGATGGAAAAAGGTTAAATGTTATTCCGATGTTTGGGCAACGAATTCGGACTACCAATTGTTGAGGCGATGTCTTGGGGCAAAACGTAGACGCAACATAGTTTGCCGCACAGCTTTAAGTGCTTCTGCATGGCTTAGTTAGTGCTGTTTAACGACTTCAAACTGAAAATTACCAAGCCGCACGCGAATCTAACCGCGAAATTACCTTTTCTTACCTCAAACAAAACTTCAGACATTTTAATAATAAAACCGAGAAATACGACGCACCTTTGCGTCATTAGCGTTAAACTGCGGTTGTTTCTACAATGTTGAACATCATACGCATACGCATGGGCCGGCAGCAGTAATATTTATGGAGTCTCATTTCACCCACGGTTGCATCTCATAGACGATTTTTCACTTTCACCCCGGGCAGCAGTCGCTGGCTTGTTGAAGTGCATTCCACGGTTTATGGCCCTTTTCTCGAAAGGGAGAAAAATTACCTTTTCCAACGGTTTAGCTGTGGCGAGGGCACGGAAAAATTGTCGTGTCCAAATCTGTCAGTCGAGGGTTTATAAGACGTCATAAGTCTACTTAGACGTTCAATAACTTGGGAAAGTTGTCTGCGTTGCTCCTTCGTCAGGATGTGCTCGGTTTCGATGGCATCTCCCTGACTGAAAAGTCCGTCGGACGTCCGTCGTTTGTCGTCCGTGCAATCGTACGACGTCGCACGACAATGTCGCACGACTTTCGCACGAATGTCATACGTTTTTGCACCAAAATGTCGTATTTGTCGTACGATCGATCATCGAAATTGTTCGACATTGTCGTACGACATTCGACCGACGTCGCACGGTTTTGTTATTTAGGATGTCGTACCTTTGTCGTGTGCTGTCATTTCGGATTTTTAGGTTATGTTATAATAAAATGAACATTTTTTTCAAATTTTAAGGCTTTATTCAAAGATAAATGTCGCTTTATCACCTACAATACACACAAAACAACAAAAAACATTGAGTTTCTAATATTATCTGGCAACGTAAAAATGCGTTTTCAAGTCTGATTTCCTTTCTTTCTGTTTGTCCGGCGGTGATGAATGTCAGCTGATCTCTGGGAGGAAGGGGACTGTACCGCATGCTTTCGGGATGTTCGATGACGCCAGGCCATCCTCTGGGGAGCTGCACCTCGTGCATTCGATGGTGGAGTTGAGCGCCAGGCCTGCCGGTTCTACGGTGGTCGTTCCAGCAGGTTCTGCACCGGCGTATTTGAAAGCCATGACCTCCGAGGAACAGCACCACTTGCGTTCGATGGCGGAAATGAGCGCCAGGCTTGCCGAGTCTACGGTGGTCATTCCAGCAGGTTCTGCACCGGCGTATTTGAACGCCATGACCTCCGAAGAACAGCACCTCGTGCATTCGATGGTGGAGTTGAGCGCCAGGCCTGCCGGTTCTAGGGTGGTCATTCCAGCAGGTTCTGCACCGGCGTATTTGAAAGCCATGACCTCCGAGGAACAGCACCTCGTGCATTCGATGGTGGAGTTGAGCGCCAGGCCTGCCGGTTCTACGGTGGTCGTTCCGACCTTCAGCGCGCGTCAGTTTGGCGTAATTTAACACCGAATAATCATGTACCTAAGTCAATAGAGAAATGAAAAGGAATTGAAATAAACATGTTCTTTTTTCAAGTATTCAAACTTACGCTGATTGGTCCAGCAGGTTCTGCACCGGCGTGAACGCCAGGTTTGTCTCCTGACCTCTGGGGAGCTGCACCACTTGCGTTCGATGGCGGTGATGAGCGCCAGGCTTGCCGAGTCTACGGTGGTCATTCCAGCAGGTTCTGCACCGGCGTATTTGAACGCCATGACCTCCGAAGAACAGCACCTCGTGCATTCGATGGTGGAGTTGAGCGCCAGGCCTGCCGGTTCTAGGGTGGTCATTCCAGCAGGTTCTGCACCGGCGTTTTTGAAAGCCATGACCTCCGAGGAACAGCACCACTTGCGTTCGATGGCGGAAATGAGCGCCAGGCTTGCCGAGTCTACGGTGGTCATTCCAGCAGGTTCTGCACCGGCGTATTTGAAAGCCATGACCTCCGAGGAACAGCACCTCGTGCATTCGATGGTGGAGTTGAGCGCCAGGCCTGCCGGTTCTACGGTGGTCGTTCCGACCTTCAGCGCGCGTCAGTTTGGCGTAATTTAACACCGAATAATCATGTACCTAAGTCAATAGAGAAATGAAAAAGAATTGAAATAAACATGTTCTTTTTTCAAGTATTCAAACTTACGCTGATTGGTCCAGCAGGGAAAAGGGATACATTTGCTAGCAGGACTTAAAACCATCAAACCCTACACCCTCCCCCCTACCCGTCAATATCCCCATCCCTCCGGTTCCACAATATCAATTTAAAAACATAAAGCGAAAACTTACCTGGGATTTCCAAAAACAGGTCTTCTTTTGAGCACCAGCCACACATTTTTCATGTACGTAGCAACCAGCAATTTGTTATATAAACAACACAAACTAAAACAAAATTTGTTTTGATTTAATCATAACTATATTGCTATCGATATCAACTTTATACAGATTTGCTGTAGGAGTATAAGTGCCGGATTATAATCTATACTTGTAAGCTGTTGATTTCCCGATGTAGTTTCATCTGTTTACAATGAAATTATTCGATATCAAGCCACTTTTCCAACACCAATCGCACAACAAAACACTTTCCGAAAGCAAAAGATAAACGATACGACACGCGAGCGCGAAAATAAACCAGAAAAACATTAAAAAAAAACGGAGAAAACATTTTATTCCAGCTGCACCACAATTTAGAAAATTTTCTCTATCACGTCAGAACAAGATCGACACTCTGGTTACAACTGTCAAAGGAGCATCGACTAAAAATGTCGATCGCTCAAAAAATCGATGGAAAAAACGATGTCGGACATGTCGAGTGTTTGTCGCACGTTTGTCGTCCTTTCGACCAATCGATATCGAAACGGTAAAATCAAAACCGCGCGACAGCTCGCACGACGTGCGACATTTTTCAAACAGGGCTAGAACGGACTTGGTCGGACCTTCTCAATGATTTCCAATCCTTGACCGAGGTCGATCATCACCTTTACACGGAACACCTCTCAGATATCGTCTTCGAGATTGAGTTGTCGAGAGATCTTCGGAACGGCAATGGTAGGAATCACTCGCGTCGTATTCTTGAAGATAAAATTAAAGAATTTCAAAATTTAAGAATTCTGATTTTGTTTTATTTTTAATTTGTTTTATTTTTGTTTTTTTTTTAAATTAAGGATCAGTTGGAAAAGTTAGTTCACAATGCCTATTCGAAAAAAGACAATTTTGAATGTTAAAAAATGGAAGAGAGGAGGAACTCAAATTTGAAGACTACGATTTCATTGTTCGCTTTGCGGGTAATGTATAGTTGTTAATTTAATTGTCTCATTTGAAAACCACATTTGTATAGACAGCAGCAATATTTTAATTTTTATTTTCCTTAAAAATCATTGAAATGTTTAAGCATTTTTGAGGTTTTTCCTTATAGAGTTATCTACGTGCGCATGTATTTCGTGTACGTACACGAAGGCTTTTTTTAGGTTAAAAATTGTACCCACCAGCAAAAACAAATGGTTAGCTAGTGTGCTTAGATAACTCTATTGTGAAGATTTCATTTAGAGTGTTCTCAACAGTTTCTAATTTAAGTTCGAAAACTTACCGAGAGTCCGAATCTCGGCCCAATTAGTCTTCCTGGTGAACTGGATATTAGCTTCCATGCCGTGAAGCTGAGTTGATATTTAGACTGATCAACTTTTCTTAAACTTCTTTTTCATTGTTTGCACGGATCATCGTGGCAGCGTTCCAATGTCTTGACAGATCGTTACTTGGTTAATTGTAGTGTGTGTAGCATCAACTATCGGATCTAACAACATTCGGAAGTCGCTTCATTCCACCACGCTCAGAGGCAGATTGTGGAGAGTCATCATTCGGGTTGTGTGATTCCTTCAGAAATTTCTCACTGATCGCCACCGGAATCTTCGCCACCTTGATCTTCTTCCTCTGTTGCTTCGATTCCGCCAACTCTTTGCGAAAAAGTTTGTTTTTCTTCGCAAGTTCCACGTGCTGCTGCCGCGAATGCCAGAAAAAATTCCCACTGTCATATTTGTCGTATTTTCACTCGTTCGCGTCGTTAATAGCACACTTAATGAAGCCGTCTTCCTTTTTTACACACTTTAGAATCCTATTGTGGAACGATTTCTCGTCACCGGTCCGATATTTTGAAAAAAAGCGATGTTCTCTTTTCTATCGCCCAACACCGTTTGCGTGCTTCCGGAGTCCGGACAGCAACAGCTACGCTCAATACCAAAGAGTGTGATTGTATTAGTGTAGACTTTCTGCCGTGACTGTCAAAATCGACCATCACATGCCAAACGTAGCCCTGCGACGGGATTAGCTTGTGTTTGTGGTGAACTTCGTAGCACACAGCATAAGGCTTTCTAGGCTCAGTGAAAAAAATATAATTTAACTCAAAAATGACGAATTTCTCGTCACAGTATTCTGATGCAAACAATGATCGAGCTCGAGCTGTCACAGCCCTGCGAAGTATGTTGGCTGACATATCGGGCGGTCAGTAAAAAAAACCAGCTAGAAGTCGCCTGACAAAAAACTTTTGCCAGAAAGCGATAGGAAACCTGATGCAAACAAACGTCCAGCTGTAATGTAAACATACTTTGAATGTGTTGGTAAATTTCTGACTAGAAAGCCTTATTGATGGTCGTGTTACGTGGGGTAGTGTGACGGTAGAATGTTGCGCATTCGAATGTCACACTATTTTGGTCGCGTGGCGGTACTTTTTACAAGCCTGCTCGGATGACCGCTGGTTGGATCTTCAAACGGAGCTTGTAGATGTCGTTGATGCTAAAGAGTCTAGACGCAAGTTGACTTACGTTTCGCAACTCGGATGTGAGGACACTTGTTGGCTTGGATTCTAACTCGGTAGACTTGTGTGAAAGGGTCGTGTGGGTTATAAGAATTCCAGTCTTTAACCCACTGTCAGCCGTGAGTGCCGTGAGTACCGTTGCGTACTATAAGAATGGTGTCGACGGCAAGTCTTTCGATCTGTCAAACCCCTTTCGCGTGGCAAACAACCATTGTTGGGGGCATCTCGTCGGAGCCGGAGCCCCTTTACCCGTTTCCCTGCTGGGTAGCCGACAAACGTTGAGTAGACGACGCTGAAAACCGCACACAGTTCTAGGCCGGCAGTTGATTCGCTGCTTGAGCCGCATCTCCCTGGTCTAGGTTGGTTGATGGTTGCTGAACTTAAGGTTGTTGTGGGTGAAATTGATGTTGTTGTGACTGGTCTCGATGGTCTGGAACAGCTTGTCCTATGGAAGAGAGTTTGTCAGCAGCCACGTTGCTGCTTTAGGTACTTTATGGCCAATCGGATTCCCTGGTCCTTGTTGGTATTGCCGAACCGGTGCGTGAATCTGGCTTCGAAAGTTTGCCAGCAGACGTAGTCTTCCGTACGTACGTGAAGAAGTTTGCGAATGTTTCGGAGTAGTTCCCACGGTGGAATTTCTTCTCGATCTGCTAACTTCCTCGCCTCGTACAGGAAGTTTTCCACGGATACGTTGGAATCGCCTGTAAACCGGATCTTTCATTTGTCAATTCGTCTGCCGAATCGTCCTCCTCCTTTTGAGTTAGCTGAGTCGGTATAGTCGCCCTCGTAACTCGGTGGTAGAGATTGGCGTGGATTTCCGTCTCCTCGATCAGGCTGGTGTTCGTTGTGACCGTACCTAGAACAGCCTGGTCCGGTGCGGGAAATTCGAACTGTGGGTTCCGCGGAACTACGAATGGGGTCTTCACCAACGGCGTTGGTCGTGTTCCAAAGCGGCTATCTTCAATTTGATCTCAAACCCGAACTCAACAAAAGAGAATGCGTTCATTCTCTTATTCTCTCTTACAGTTCATCATTTAATCTCGAAAGCTCAGGGGTTCCCGAATTGAGTTTTGATCGTTCGTTGAGCTAAGAGTCGATTCAAGAATGATGTGTATTTGCTCGTTGATTGGCGACTGCGGAACTCCAAATTGGAACTGCTACAAAAGGTTTTCTTTTCTCTGAATAAGCTCGCGTTTGATCTTTCTCCCAATAACTCAACACTCGCGATTCTAATTTGGTATCTGGTTTTTTCGCTTAAGAGCAATTCTCTACGAAATCGGTCTTTTTTCTTCAATTTTAATTTTTGTATTTTTTAATCCGACTGAAACTTTTTTGGTGCCTTCGGTATGCCCAAAGAAGCCATTTTGCATCATTAGTTTGTCCATATAATTTTCCATACAAATTCGGCAGCTGTCCATACAAAAATGATGTATGAAAATTCAAAAATCTGTATCTTTTGAAGGAGTTTTTTGATCGATTTGGTGTCTTCGGCAAAGTTGTAGGTATGGATACGGACTACACTGGAAAAAAATAATACACGGTAAAAAAAATTTGGTGATTTTTTTATTTAACTTTTTTATCACTAAAACTTGATTTACAAAAAAACACTATTTTTAATTTTTTTTATTTTTTGATATGTTTTAGAGGACATAAAATGCCAACTTTTCAGAAATTTCCAGGTTGTGCAAAAAATCATTGAACGAGTTATGAATTTTTTAATCAATACTGTTTTTTTTCAAAAAATCGAAATTTTGGTCGTCAAATTTTTCAACTTCATTTTTCGATGTAAAATCAAATTTGCAATCAAAAAGTACTTTAGTGAAATTTTGATAAAGTGCACCGTTTTCAAGTTATAGCCATATTTAAGTGACTTTTTTGAAAATAGTCGCAGTTTTTCATTTTTTTAAATTAGTGCACATGTTTGCCCAGTTTTGAAAAAAATATTTTTGAAAAGCTGAGAAAATTCTCTATATTTTGCTTATTCGGACTTTGTTGATACGACCTTTAGTCGCTGAGATATTGCAATGCAAAGGTTTAAAAACAGGAAAATTGATGTTTTCTAAGTTTCACCCAAACAACCCACCATTTTCTATCGTCAATATCTCAGCAACTAATGGTCCGATTTTCAATGTTAATATATGAAACAATTGTGAAATTTTCCGATCTTTTCGAAAAAAATATTTTCAAAATTTTCAAATCAAGACTAACATTTTAAAAGGGCGTAATATTGAATGTTTGGCCTTTTTGAAATGTTAGTCTTGATTTGAAAATACCGAAAATATTTTTTTCGAAAAGATCGGAAAATTTCACAAATGTTTCATATATTAACATTGAAAATCGGACCATTAGTTGCTAAGATATTGACGATAGAAAATGGAGGGTTGTTTGGGTGAGACTTAGAAAACATCAATTTTCCTGTTTTTAAACCTTTGCATTGCAATATCTCAGCAACTAAAGGTCGTATCAACAAAGTCCGAATAAGCAAAATATAGAGAATTTTCTCAGCTTTTCAAAAATATTTTTCAAAACTGGACAAACATGTGCACTAATTTTAAAAAATGAAAAACTGCGACTATTTTCAAAAAAGTCACTTAAATATGGCTATAACTTGAAAACGGTGCACTTTATCAAAAATTCACTAAAGTACTTTTTGATTGCAAATTTAATTTTACATCGAAAATGAAGTTGAAAATTTTACGACAAAATTTCGATTTTTGAAAAATCAGTATTGATTAAAAATTCATAACTCGGTCAATGATTTTTGCACAACTTGAAATTTCTGAAAAGTTGGCATTTTATGTCTTCTAAAACATATCAAAAATAAAAAATTAAAAATAGTGTTTTTTGTAAATCAAGTTTTAGTGATAAAAGTTAAATAAAAAATCACCAAATTTTACCGTGTATTATTTTTCCAGTGTAGTCCATATCCATACCTACAACTTTGCCGAAGACACCAAATCGATCAAAATTCCTTCAAAAGATACAGATTTTTGAATTTTCATACATCATTTTTGTATGGACAGCTGCCAAATTTGTATGGAAAATTATATGGACAAACTAATGATGCAAAATGGCTTCTTTGGGCATACCGAAGGCACCAAAAAAGTTTCAGTCGGATTAAAAAATACAAAAAAAAATCGAATGACCGAAATCCTAGAGAACTGCTCTTAAGTTTTCACCAAAGAATCAATCCGATCATGGATGTATCTTGCTTCGTCCCTAATGTTCGTGTACGACGACCACGTCTTTTTGGTCCTTCTTACTTTGCTTTGCTGGTAGATCGGGTTTCAGCCCGAACAGTTAGCTCGGAAGAACGTAGCAAGTTGAGCTCCCTGAATCCGGTTGATGACCCCTCCTCAAGGCAGGGTTTATGCCACTCGGCCACCAAGATGATCGACAAGCTGTGTAGTGTATCTCACTGGTCTTCTGGATATTTACATCTGACATGAAAGGGTTACACTCTTTGTTCACAAACTTCAAATTTGACGTCTCAACGTCCCTTTTGCATTGCTTTTTCTGGAGTTGCCGTTCAAATATAATTATGAGTTAACCTATTTATGTACTCGTTGAATCAACTAGAAGTCGCCAGTTTACTAGACGAGTTTTGTGTTTAATCGATTGAAGTCTACTAGTTGTCTAAAGTCTACTAGACGTCTCAAGTTTCTTAGACGTCTCAAGTCTATTAGACGTCTCAAGTCTACCTAACATCTCAATTCAACGTGATGTCTCAAATCTTTGAAGACTAGAAGTCTGAGTCCACAATCGATCTCAATCATTCAACAGATTCAGTCAAGTTTCACCCTTTCCGTGTCCCGAAGAACAAGGTATACACGATCGAATAGATTCGTCACTCAACCTGGGCCGCGCACGACAACCGTAGGATCACCTCTTGGCACCTCTCCTGCACCCTTGGTTGACACGCCGGCAGCTTGTTTTAATCCGATTTCCATGTAAGTTAGCCTAAAAATAAACAAACATCTCAAGCAGCAGGTAGACGACTGTGTCGCACCAGAAGACGTTTATGAGATGGTTCGCCCAACCTGGGCCCGAAATGAATTATGACCGGCAGGTGTGGGGGACGTTCAGGGCGAGACGGCGCTGCACGATGGAGAAAAATGTAAAGTAAGACACGACGAGCAGCACTTTTGTTGACAAACGCTGTACAGAGCAGACGGTGTGTAGGGCATTCAATGACAGGGAACACGTGCTCGACCAGCACTCGGACACGGCTTCCGGAGGCGTAAGTGGAGGTAATGTGATTGAATTTGACAAAATTTGAAGCATTTTTCGCTGAGTTACGATTGAATAAGCAGGAATTCTGTCAGAAATTGATTTATTGAAGTGTGTGTGGCTTAGTACCGCAGAGGGTTATCCAAACCATCACCCCTCGAACCCAACTCGTTTCCAACCAATTACACCTGTTTGAGCAATTCACTGGCATCGGTGCATCCCATTGCACTGCTCATTGCTCCATTTCCGAACATCCACTACGACGCCGAGGATGCCTGCTGCTGACAATGCACAATTTGGCACACCTCTCTGGCTCGGTTTCGGGCAGCATCGGTTGCAGCAGCGACGTGTGTGACAGACAAACCAGACTTGTCCTTCTCACGTGAGATGATTCGTCCCCCCTTCCTAATCCGAGTCGAATGGAAGCACGTGTTAGAATCCCAAAACCAGGGACTGGCTTTTCCCCTCTTCAAGAGGGGCGCATCCATCCGTATCCGCTGGAATGTGTGTTTGAGCACAATCCGGACACGGAAAGGCTGGATGCTGGGATTTTTGTTTTGACATATTTGACAGTTGACAGAAATACTTACACGGAGATGATTACTCTCTGGATGCCGGGCACTACACTGACTTACCTGTATTACTCTGTTTTGTTGTTGAACAGTACAAAAATTACACAGTTCGACAACTCACTAGAAAACACTGACTTACCTGCCTTCAAATTTGTTCAATAACAGCTTGAATACCTTTAATTTGAAGTCCGTACTAGAAGTGAAATTCACTTCTATTCATTAAAACGCCCTAAAGTAGGCAATTCGGCAAACCAGAACTTTCCGTGGACTCCAATCCCGGCTCACCTTGCGCTCTGTAGGTGAACCAGACAGAAACAGAGTAGCAAAATTGGCAAAATAGGCACCAGCCAGTCACCAAAACCATTCGGCTCAGGAGATAATCCAAAAATTTGATTTATGTCAGCACAACTGTTCCTGTCAGTTTGATTAGATACGGTACATGATAGATCAAATCCCCCCTCCTTAACCTACCACCACGTGGTTCATGGCTCATGGATTGTGCCACATGGTGGTTGGTGGTGGGAAACAAACATTTTCCGATGGATATTTGGATTTGAATGGAGCGTGGTTAATGTGGGAGTGGGTGGTTTAGGTGTCATGATTCCGGTGGAATTTGCAGGTTTTGGTTTTGGGATAGGTGAAATGAGGATTTCGGATGAGGTTGGAGATGTTTTAGAGGACAAACGGATAAATTGATTTATTTGAACATGAAGAACAGATTTCTCAAGAAACAATTTATAAATTTTTATACAGAAAAAAAGATGCTTCCATTTGAAAGTTAAAATGCAAATACCTTCAAAACAAAAACAGTTCAAACCACCGTAACTTTATTTCTCCTCACATTTTCCACCTAGAAAATGTGGCTTTCATTTGGGGTTTTTCGAATGAGCGCCTTCTGGTCAGCAAAGTTGATTCTACTTTTTTTCAGCTCCACCCAAATCCCGACCCGTGGAAATGAAGATATGCCAAGCGTTTCTGTAATTATTACCTTTTCGAAACGGGGGAGCTATTTTCAGTGCAAAACACACACGTGGTCGGGTCCTGTGGGTGACTCGGGGGTGGGAGTTGATATTATACCCTTGGCGGAAAAAAAAATCACCCCCAGCGAGCGAGTTTGGACACGGCTAGCGGTATTCATCTGCCTTTTTTTTCTCGAGTGAGATGATCTTTTGGCCGGATACCGGTTTGTTTAACTTTCATACATGTGTGTTTTTGGAAGGGAATGCCAGGTTTTGGATTCACCGGCGCAAGGTTGAAGCGGAAATTTGTGGAAGAAGTCACCTAGCAGTGAAATTTGAGCGTAATCTTAACAACATAACACAAATTGAGAAAAACTGACATTATTTAACCCTCTACAACCTAACCCCGCCTGTAGACGGGCTTCGACCTAAATAATGGCCAAAAATCAATTTTAAACAAATTTTTGATCTTGGAAAAGCATTGGAAAGAAGAACTCTTAAAATTTTAGAAAACTTTAGGATTGGAAGTTTAACTTGTTTTATGTGACTTTGTCAATGTTTTAAAAAATGTCATTTTTAAGGGGTCAGCTTTGGCTGTGTTTTTACTAACATTTCCTATGTTTTCAGTAAAAAGAAGTATGCAGTAATTTTTGTAATGTCCCATACTATGTCTCTACGCTTTTTTATAATTTAAATGATGATGGTGCCATTCTATGGCAGAAAATGAGAAAAACAAGCAAAAAATTGAAAAAGTGACTTTAAAACGTGAAAAAATAGATAGGCAAAATGTAATTATATTAGGTGGTACAATAGGCCAACACTACCAAAAACAAACATAAACTAAACAAGATAATTGCGAATTAAAATACCAAAAAATAAAACAAGAAAAACACAAAATAAAGAAGTAAAGTATTTCATAGATTAAAAGTAGCTCAAAATGACCTCCTGAACACGAGAAAAATAAAAACTATCCAAAAAACAATTTTGGGCAGTAGAGGGTTAAACCCAAATGAGACAAATTTAGGAAAGACAATACAAATTTTAACAAGTTGCGAAAAATTGAGATGAATTGGACAAACTGGGACAAAATGAGATGTGAACCTATAAAGAAAAATTAGATTGAGTCAAATTGAGACAAACTGGAAAAAATAGGGACATTTTTTAACGATTGAGACAAATTGACACAAATCTGATAAATTGAAGCAAAATTGAGACCAATTTTTGATGCATTGAGTCTAAAGGAGGAAAACCTAAGACAAACTGAGATAAATTATATCAAACTGAGACACATTCAGGAAAGACAAGACAAAATCCATCTAATACTGAAAAACAAAAAAAAAAACAAACACAAACTGAGGTAATTGAGACGAACTAATACAATTTGATATAAACTTTATCACATTGAGACAAGCTGACAGAAATTTGATAAATTAAAGCAAAACTGACACGAATTTAGATTAAGTGATACAAATTGAGGAGAACTGAGACAAACTGAAATAAATTATACCAAACTGAGACAAATTCAGAACAGACAAGATAAAATCCATAGAATTGAGAAAATACATAAACAAACAGACACAAACTGAGGTAAATTGAGACCAGCTGAGACAAGTTGAGATAACTGAACCACATTGAGGCAAACTAGGACAACATTAGATAATTTGAGAAAAATGTTTAACGTTTGAAACAAGTTGAAACAAACTGACACAAATAATTGAAGCAAAACTGAGACAAATTGAGGTGAAATTAGACAAACTTAGATAAATGATGAAAAATTGAGAAAAAATCAGGACAGACAAGACAAAATGAATCTAGTTGAGAAAAAAAAGCAGACACAAACTGAGGTAACTAAGACCAACTGAGACACGTTGAGATTAACTGAATCACATATAAGCAAGCTGGGACAAAATCAGATTAATTGAGACATTTTTTTTTCAACGTTTGTGACAGACTGATCAAAATTGAGCTATATTTAGATATTGGAGCAGTTCTCTACGAAATCGATCTTTTTTTTTTTTGAATTTTAATTTTTGTATTTTTAATCCGACTGAAACTTTTTTGGTGCCTTTGATATGCCCAAAGAAGCCATTTCGCATCATTAGTTTGTCCTTATAAACTTCCATACAAATTTGGCAGCTGCCCATGCAAAAATGATTTATGAAAATTCAAAAATCTGTATCTTTTGAAGTATTTTTTTGATCGATTTGGTGTCTTCGGCAAAATGGTAGGTATGGATGAGGAATACACTGAAAAAAAAATTTACGGTAAAAATAATATTGGTGATTTTTAATTTAACTTTTTGTCACTCAAACTGGATTGGCAAAAACTTCAATTTTAATTTTTTTTATTTTTTAATATGTTTTAGGGGACATAAAATGCCAACTTTTCAGAAATTTCCAGGTTGTACAAAAAATCTATGACCGAGTTCGAAATATTGGTCTAAAAAATATTTGAACTTTATTTTTCAATGTAAAATCAAATTTGCAATCAAAAAGTACTTTAGTGAAATTTTGATAAAGTGCATCTTTTTCAAGTTAAATCCACTTTCAGGTGACTTTTTTGAAAATAGTCGAAGTTTTTCATTTTTTAAATAAAAAAAATATTTCTGAAAAGCTGAGAAAATTCTCTATAATCTGCTTTTTTGAACTTTGTTGATACGACCCTTAGTTGCTGAGATATTGCCATGCAAAGGTTTAAAAACATGAAAATTGACGTTTTCCAAGTCTCACCCAAACAACCCGCCATTTTCTTATGTAGATATCTCAGCAACTAATGGTCCGATTTACAATGTCAAAATATGAAACATTCGTGAAATTTTCCGATCTTTTCGAAAAAAATATTTTGCTGAGAGAAAATAATTAAGACAAATTGCGTTTTTAGAAACACATTGAGATAAACTTGAAATGAAACTAAGACAACTTGAGGTAAACTGAGACATAATGAGATAAATTAAGAATAAAATGTAACGATTGAGACAAGCTGGGATAATTGACATAAATGATATTAATTGAAACTATACTGAGACAAACCGCGAAAATATGAAGAAAATATAAGTCGCATTGTGATAATCTGAGAGAAAGCGAAAAAATGATAAATTTTGAAACTGTTAAGACAAAATGTGTTTTAATGAAATATTTTTAGATAAAGTTGAGATAGACTGGGACAAACGGAGTCAAAATAAGGCAAACTGAATCTTTGGATAAATTGAGACAAATTCTAACCATTGAGACAAACTAAGAATTTTTTTAATAAATTAAGGTAGAACTGAGACAAATTTAGAAAAATAATAATATTTGGAGATAAAGTGAGACAAATTGATTGAAATTGTTATATTTTGTTCAAATTATAAAATTTGAAAAGGAAAAGAACAAACTCAGATGAAATGGAGACAAACTGAAGCATACTGAGACATAATGAGATAAATTTTAGCAAATTTGGATATTAGCATAGCATAGCATTGGTGTCTACCCGTAGCTGCTACTTCGTTATTGACCAGGACCCCCAAACATTGCTCCGTGGACCACAGATGAAAAGTAGGAACCAATCATCACCCCCTTGCAATTTTCAAAGGTCCCTATCGTGCTGATCAATACCGACGCCGGCCACGACCAGTGGTAAGACACGGGGAAGTGGATGGGAATGTTAGCCGATACTTGAGTGATGGGACCGCCAAATCGACTGCGTCTCCGACAAAGTATCACATGAGTTTTGAGGGTTAGTAAGATGGGTATGAGGTCAGGATTCACTGTGGTAGGTGATGCGACCATGAGCAATTTGTTTATCGGTTGAAATTTTAAAAATCTTAGGCAGCCGGCTGCGGAAAGATACCTATCTAGGGATTTAAATATAGTATTAATTCGACCGCGATTCTCCAGAAATTCTCCGTCGGCGTGCCTTCCGATCAACGGTGATGTAGGAAGGGATTCATTCATTAAAATTATTTTATATCATAAGCCTTAAAACATATCCGTCGATGTGCCTTCCGATCCTCAATGATATGGAAAGGACTTAATCCAGCAATACGACTTGCTTGTCTCAAAAAACAAAAATCGGATCGTTTCTATCGAAAACTATATAAAGAAAACAAAAATAAAATTCATCGGCCAACGAACGCGCGAAAAAAAAAAATAAATGAAAAAAGAAGAAGAAGAAATCCAATCACCCCATAGGGACGTGGCGTTACATCGTGCTGCCATCTGGTTTTTTTAAGTGCAAGAGTGGAAAAGTGCTGAGTCATCGTCTAAAAATAGACGGCGTCCTATCTCGCCCAGCAAAATGAAGTCGATAAAGTAGTCGGTTTCGATGAGAAAAAGTGGAAAACGTGGTCTAAAAATAGCGACGCCATCCCCCTATGCACTCGAACAGCGACACAAAAGAGACGGAAAATAACACGAAAAAACAGGACTGCGCGTCCACACAGGCACCGCACTACTCAATTTTAGCAAATTTGGATATTTGAGACAAACTAATCCCGTTTGAGATAAATTGAGTCCCTACTGAAAAAAGATGAGATAAATTTAACTTTTGTCCCTGATCACGAATCCGAGTTCTGTTTTTTGATATCTTTTGAGGGAGGGGTGGTACGACTCCTTCCATTTTTGAACATGCGAAAAAGATGTGTTTTTTAATAATTTGCAGCCTGAAACGGTGATGATATAGAAATTTGGTGTCAAAGAGACGTTGTGTAAAATTGGACGCACGATTTGATGGCGTACTCCGAATTCCAAAATAATGTATTTTTCGTCAAAAAGAAAAAAAAATTAAAAAGTTTTAAAAACTGTGCCATGTTTTGTAACTGAACTGTATAAAGTTTTGGAATACGTATTTTTTTTTTTCATTTCAAAATTTCGTTTATTTTAACTTTGCAGGTATATATTTTAGTGTGTAACAATGTTTTACAAAGTTGTAGAACAGACAATTACAATTTTTTTGATATATTTACATAAGGGGTTTGCTTGTAACAACACAGTAAAAAATATTATAAATTTGGAAGCTGTAATTTTGGAAGGTTGAATATTATCTCTTTTATGATGTAATTTTACCTCAACTTAGACTGAAAAAGTGCCATTACACAAGAAAAGAGGTAAAATTATACGTTTCCAGAGGTACAACTTTTTTCTGACATAAAATATGTACCCATTCCCAGATATAATATTACCATGATTTTTTTTTCTGTGTAACACATGTTGTCATGATTTTACGAAAAAAAGTTTTGAAATAGTAGTTTATGCAACAAGTTATAAAAAGAGGATTTTATCAGCACGAGTCGTACATTTATCCAACGAGGTTCACCGAGTACTGAAAAGTAGGCTATTTCGTCGTTCAAGAATGACAGGAAAAGTAAGTAGTTTCACGACGGAATTGCAAAAAGTTACTTTTTGCGCTTCTCTTTGTTTCACCTTCCGTGTCTATCGCAGGTGACCATGAACGGCTATGATCAACGACAACCAACTTCTTCAAAACTTTTTATCGTAAAATTACGATAACTCGTGATATTTATAAGCAAACCACTTATGATTATGCATCCAAATTTCTTTTATTGTGCTCTACAACTTTGTACAACATTGTTATGCTCTAAAAAATAACCCTGCTATGTTATAAAAAACACGACATTTTAAAATAAAAATTTTTGCTCTAAATGAAAAAACGACCCTTCTGGATCAATGTAGATTCGAAAAGTACATTAAATTTCACATAAAATGACATGATCCAAAATTGTTTACAGTTGAGTAACGGAAAATTGCAGAGTCCTAAAACTTTTTTAGTATCTTTTTTCTATGAAAAATACGTTTTTTCGGAATTCTGAGTACACCATCAAATCGGACGTCCAAATTTACATAAAAAACCCTTTGACACCAAATTTCTATCTCATCACCGTTTCAGGCTGCAAATTAAAAAAAACGCCTCTTTTTTCGCATGTTCAAAAATGGTCGTACCGCCCCTCCGTCACGAGATATAAAAAAAGAACTCAAATTCGTGATCAGGGTCAAAAGTTACCCCTTACAACAAAGTTTCACGCAAATCGAAGAGGGGTCGGGGCAACTTTTCCCGATTTCGTGTGAGTTGGTAGAGAATTACCCAATTATGTTTTCTAAAAAAACATTCAGATAAACCTGAGGAAAAACTGACACAAAGTCAAATGAATTAAAACAAAACTGAGACAAATGGAGATTAATTCAGTCAAATTGAGAAAGAAAAGAGTCAAATTATAATATAACACAAAATTTATCAAATTGGGACAAGCTTAAATACAATGACATGAATTAAAGAAATTGTGAGAAGTAGATAAAAACTAGGAAAAACTTAAACAATTTTAATGCTTCAGACAATGAGACAACAAAATAATTTTAGAAACAGACCTAGACAAACTGAAACAATTCATGAAACGTGGAAATGATTTTACTGCAATGAGTCATATAAATTAAGATAACAGACACAATTTCAGACAATCGAAGAAAACTAGAGCAAACTAAGACACATTGTGTAAAGAAACACAATTCTAAACAAGAACATATCGTGATAACTTTGTACCATTTGACACACCAGAGGTGTTTTCGATAACTCAGAGACTGAAAATGGAGACAGTTCAGACATGGGAGTGAGACAAATGTGACAGTAGCAAAACTTTTCCTCTCACAAAACATGTAAATTTCAACCTTACTCACCGACCATAGGAGAGTACATTTGTGTGAAAGAATGATGAATGAAATGACGTTTGAGCCTTTTTTTCGGAAGCGTATACTGAGACGAAACCCTAAGCGGAACGGGGTTTGTTCCGTTTGGTTGATATTAATAACGGTCCATACATCACCGTGCCGTCATTACTTGTTTGCCCAAGGCTAATGTACGTGTCCTCGGTGACCACGTTCATCAACGGAACAGGGACCATGTCGAAAGGTTTAATCAACTTTTTTTAGAGCGAAGTTATCTTGAATTTTGATTACAGACTTGTTTGTTATCTTTGGAACCTCATTTTCATAAAAATCGATCGCACCTTGATTCAGAAACGATAACTTTTCACCCCTCCTCATAATTTGACTCACGAAAAGAACAACAACATCAAACCCCAATGCACTTTGCCCTCTCGGCTCATTTAATATCAACCCTCATCGGATGATTTTACGGCTTCAATCTCATCCCGTAAACGCATCAGCCTCCGAAACACGAACGCCACAAGCAACAATGAATTTTCCAACCAACAGACACAAAAAAAATCTCCAACTGGCTGGCGCGATGGAATCACCTTCCATTTCCATGTACCCACGTCAGGATGAAGGTATAAAAATGTAATAATAAAGATTATGACAGGCAAAATGTCGGCACTTGATGAGAAATCCGAGCGACCTTCTTCACTTTGATTTAAAGTGTTAGGTCGTTGAAGAAATTGAACAGAAACGCTCTCGGTTTGTGTCTTCGTAATAATATTTCAATATGGTGGTTGGTGTCTTTGCTAAAAACTGGCATTGAATGATTAAACTAGTTATTTTTATCTGCATTCATTATCATTTATCCGAACCTTTCATAAATTTTATTAAAAGTAATTTAGCAGAGACACCAACCATCAAATTGAGCTTGTATTACTGAGACACCAACCATGTATTAAATTTGGACACAAAACCCTGTCCAGATTCCAACCGCCACCAACCTGTAATACCTTTAACTCATGTGCTTTTCAGCCACTTGCACACCGTCGTTTGTGTGTAAACAAGATTTTTTTGTGGTTACTACTGCTGCTGAGAACCTGCCATGTCTTTATTACCGGGGCTTAAATCTGAAGAGTTTGGCCTTCGGGCAGGACGGAAAAAAAGTAACAATCTTTTTGCTCCTTCATCAGGAGGTGGGTGGAAGGGAAAATGTAAATATCGGAGGCTTATTTGCTGCCTCCGATTTTGCTTTATCGGATTTGGATGGTTTTATGAGTTGTACAGCATTTAAGAAGAGTGATTGGGGTTATAAAGGAGGTAAAATGTTTAAACAATGTTTAAACATTGAGGAAAATTAACAATGGCTGTAAAAGTTTAAATTATCGAAAAATTACTGACAATTAGGGTGATTGAAAACTGCTGTTTAATCAATTTTAAAGGCACTAAAAGATGAATATGATTTAGGTGTATTTGGCACTTTTCAAGGACTCAGAGAAAGAGTCATCTAATTTTCAGAAACTGGAGTCGGGTATGGGATTTTTTTAACCCTTAACGCCTGTTTACTTAGCGTTTAAAAGTAAATGGTTATATTTGGGTAAAATAATGCAGGAAATAATTTACTTTAACCCACAAACATCGAATCTGTGCTAAAAAAAAGTTGATTTTGAAGTGGTGCACCAGAGTACCAACAGGAAGACGAGCAACTTTGTTTGAAAACACAAAAACAAGTTTTTTCAAATCTATTAGCTTTGTTGTTTGAAAATACTTCGAGATGTGTTTAAAATTACTTTTGTCTTCTGAAATTTGTACTTTTTAGAATTTGTACTTCATAGCATAGCCTTAGAATTTGTACGGAAACATAGCCTTAGTTTCCGAAGTAAGTGTTCACAAACGCCTATTTAAAAAAATATGGATGTTTATATTTATTTTTGTCAAGTTATATATTTTTTGAATAAGGTCAACGCATATTTCCAAAATTTTCCCAAAAAATCAGAGTAAAACAATACAAAGTTTAAATTTAATTTTCATTTATTCATTTCCACTGAAAAATGAACAATCGATTGTAACTTTTTAAAGTACCGTCAGTGGGGGTTACTATGAGTCAAAAAACGATTCAACTCTCGTATTTTAAAAATAACAAACTGTGTTTAAATGATATCGACAGAGTTTTAACGTAAGATTGATCTTAGTCAGTTAACGAACATTTTTTACTCAAAATATGGTGAAATGAAGCTTTTTTATAAAAATTTAGGTTTTTCGAGTTATTTAAAAAAATATATATTTTTTTTCGAGAAGTCATTTTTGGTTAAAAATTTATCTCAACTTAAGTGTGTTGACAAAATGGCAGTATTTTTAAAGGATTTTTTTGAAAGGTCCAATAAACCAAATTTTCAGTTTTTTGTTTTTTGGGTATTTTAAATACCCCTGACTCAAGGCGGTTTCAAAAACACACAAAAACTAACAATTTGGTTCATCCGAGCATTCGTTGGTGAAGGTTGTCTGAATCAACATGACTCGTCGCGTCCCGGCGCAAAACGCCGGCAATATTGCCCTACCTGCGACTCAAGCAGGCAAAAAAGTGGGAATTTCCAAAAGGAAGGTTGAGGCCTCAACTGATGGCCAAAAACCGGGGATTTCCAAAAGGAAGGTGCTTTTGGAAGTGACATCGAACAGCAAAAAGACGAAAAAGAGCGACGGTACTGTACCGATGGATGAGGAGGAGGAGAACTCTTCGTCGCACGAGGAGCAGCTATTGAAGAACAACAAGTTTGCTGGACTGCCTGACGAGGACCAGGTAGCGGAAGCAAAGGAGAATGAAGTGAAACAGCGAAAGGAGAAACTGCCTCCTTTTTATGTGCGGCAATCAGCAGCAACGATCGACTTTCGAGCGGGGCTGGTTGAACTCATCAAGTCTGGGAAAGTCCTAGGCAACATTCGTCTGTGTCAGGACGGATTTAAGGTGCTGGTGCAATCCAGGCAGCACTATCAACTGGTCAAGGATTACTTGACCGAAAACGAGGCGGAGTACTTTACCCATGATGTCGTCATGGATAAGCCGTACAAAATCGTCGTCAGAGGTCTGTACGACATGCCAGTGGAGGAATTAGCTGCCGAGCTAAAAGTTTTGAAACTGGATGTGTTGGCCGTGCACAAAATGAGCCGACGCAACAAAGACATCAAGTACCGTGACCAGCTCTACCTGCTGCATTTGGCTAAGGGATCGACGACGCTTCCTGAGCTGAAGGCAATTCGAGCGGTTTTCAACATTATCGTGTCGTGGGAGCGATACCGCATCGTGACGTCACACAATGCTTCAACTGCCTGGGTTTCGGGCACGGAGGTAAGAACTGCCACCTGAAGCGTCGTTGCGCCAAATGTGGTACCGATGCGCACATCACATCCCAGTGCATCCAAGATTCGCTGGTGAAGTGCCTCAACTGCAACGGTGAGCACTCGTCAACCGACCGAAAGTGCCCCAAGAGAGCTGAGTTCGTGAAAATTCGGCAGCAAGCATCGACGAAGAATCAGCCTCAGCGTCGTAGAACTCCTCCAGCCCTGGTGGAGCAAAATTTTCCACCTCTTCAACCGCGACGCCAGGTCCCGAACTTGGCACCGTTGCCGTTGGATCCCAGGAAGAGAGCTGAGATGAATCATCCACGGCCGGGTTCCAGCCAGGAGCCGAGACCGCCACCACCGGGCTTCAGCCAGGAGCCAAGACCAACCCAAGAACCAGCAGTTGAGGAAAATGGTAATGATCTTTACACCTCAACCGAACTCCTCAATATTTTCAAACAGATGTCCGCTGCACTGCGTGGATGCAAAACCAAGACCCAGCAGATTGAAGTGCTGACCTCGTTCGTCATCCAGTATGGATCGTAGGTCCCTCAAGCTGCTGAATTGGAACGCTTGCTCCATTAGGAGGAAGAATTTAGAGCTGGTGGATTTTCTTCGCGAGAAGGAGATCGACGTAGCTGCCATCACGGAAACTCATCTGAAGCCCGGTGAAAAAGTTTATCTGCAAAACTACAAGATCGCGACGCAGCTCGATAGGACCACCTCTGGAGGAGGAGGTGTGCTTGTCGCTGTTCATCGTGATCTCAAGCCACGCCGGCTGCCACACTTTAAGCTGGACATCATCGAGGCCGTTGGAGTGGAAATTCCCACTTCGGTTGGCCCAGTACTCTTCATTGCTGCATACTGCCCACGTCAGGTGAATTCCAGAGATGGTTCAGCAGCAAAACTGAAGAGCGATATCCAGAAGCTGACACGGCGGAGCGCAAAGTACATCATCGCTGGTGACCTCAACGCGAAGCATGAAGTTTGGGGCAACAGCAGGAGGAATCGGAACGGAGTGATTCTGCACAACGATCTGCAAAACGGATACTACAACGTTGTGAGTCCGGATCGTCCAACGAGGGTGGCTCGGTCTGGGAATCACTCAATCATCGACTTCTTCATTACCAATATGGCTGAGAACGTGGCTCATCCTGAGGTGTTTGAAGAGTTGAGTTCTGATCACTATCCGGTGGTTGTGGAGGTTGGAGCTTCCGTTACTCCGCAGCGGCAACCAACCCGGAAAGATTACCACAACGTTGACTGGCAGCAGTTTCAGCAAGTGGTCGACAGCAACATCGACTATGATCAACACCCGGAAACTTCTGCTGATATTGATCGTTCGCTGGAGGTGATCCAGCAGGCTATCAACCAAGCAGAGGCTGCCAACGTTCGGGAGGTTCCTGTTAATTTTAAGGTAACTGATATTGACGTAGATACTAAACACTTGATTAGACTTAGGAATGTTTATAGGAGACAATATCAACGGACTGGGGACTATGACAAAAGATTTCAGTGAACAATTTGAACAAAATCATACAAGACCGACTTGACAATATCAGAAATCAAGAATTTTCAAAACATGTAAGCCAGCTTGGGAATTATTCAAAACCATTTTGGAAACTTTCAAAAGTTCTTAAAAACAAACCAAAGCCTATTCCTCCTCTTATTGTTGAGGATTCTCCTTTGATTACATCCGAGGAAAAGGCAAATGCACTTGGGCTTCATTTTGTTAGTTCACATAATCTTGGCGCTTCCATGACCAGCCGTAAAGAAACATCAGTTGCCAATAGTATTTCAACAATCAATGACTCTACCTTTGAATTTCCTGCAGATTCCCATGTTTCTGGTGAGGAAGTCAAAGTTGCAGTTAAACAAATGAAAAATATGAAAGCTCCAGGCTTTGATAACATTTTAATCTAGTGTTGAAAAAACAGAGTGATCAGTTCTTTCAACATCTAGCCAATATTTTCAATAAATGTTTGCAACTTGGTTACTTCCCCACCAATTGGAAACTGGGCAAAGTCATACCAATTTTGAAGCCTCAAAAGATCCAACATCGCCAACAAGTTATCGTCCCATTAGTCTTTTGAGTAGTCTGTCCAAACTCTTTGAGAAGGTCATCTATTCAAGGCTTTTGGATTTTACCAACGATAATAATATAATTTTGAATGAGCAGTTTGGCTTCCGAAAGGGACATAATACTGCTCATCAGCTTACGAGAGTAACTAAAATCATCAAGCAGAACAAGCTTGAGTCTAAATCAACTGCTATGGCTTTGTTGGATGTTGAGAAGGCTTTTGACAATGTTTGGCATGATGGTTTGATACATAAACTGTATTTATACGGTTTTCCAATGTATCTTATCAAAATTATCCAGCACTATCTTTCGGAGAGATCGTTCAAGGTTTTTCTGAATGGGATTGCTTCTGGATTATTCAACATTGATGCTGGGGTTCCCCAAGGAAGTATTCTTGGCCCACTTCTGTACAATATTTTTACATCTGATTTGCCTACTCTTCCTGGTAATGGTGTGTTGTCACTTTTTGCTGATGACACTGCCGTTATTTATAAGGGTAAAATAACCAGATATTTAGTTGGCCGTCTTCAAAAGGGTCTTGACGTTCTTTCCGAATACTTTGGCGACTGGAAAATTCGCATTAATGCAGCCAAAACTCAAACCATCATTTTTCCACTTGCGCTAGAACTCATAAATTGAAGCTCCAGCGTGTCCAAAACAAGGTACTCAAAATGGTTTTGAATGTTCCTGGCTGGACAAGATCAAGTGAGGTTCATGAATTAGCAGAAGTAAAAATGTTGGATCAGAAGATTCAAGAAAAATGTTTGAAATTCAGGGAAAAATGTGCTATATCTGAATACCCCTTGATTCAAGGATTGGTTTAGTTTATGGTAAGTTTAAGTTAGTTTTAGGTTAGGTTATGTTTTCTTAACATTTTTTTTCCTCATTGTACCTAGTGTTACAAAAATGATAAATCATATACTTTTAAAGTTAAGAAAATGAACAGTGTTTAAATCACGAAAAGCAAACTAAAGCTGAAGAGCCACAGCTGACCACTTATTATGTAAACCAAGTGTAATTATTATAAGAAAGATTCAATAAAGTATATTTAATTCAAAAAAAAAAAAAAACAATTTGGTTTATTGGACCTTTTCAAAAGTGCTCTAAAATCTGCTGTCCCTATTCAGACTGAGGTCCCGATTCGCCCCAGATTACCGCAGCTATTGTTTCAATTCTTTCAGAAGGCAAATTTTACGAGTTAAACCGAATCAATCTATTTAGGGACTTCTCAGGGATTTTTTTATAAATTAAACATTTTATTCTCGTTTCAGTTATTACTTTTTCATGTTTTTTTAATTTCCTTCAAAATTTTCCTCAAAAATGAAAGAAACAAAAATCTTCAAAACAAAACATTCATTGAACAACTTGTAAGATCGATTGCAAACTATTCAGCATACATTGTGTAATGCTTATTGATGTATAAATCAAATAAAAAAAATCCATCGTTCAAAAAAATCTTAATTTTGGATCCAACAAATTCAAAATATTCATTGAAAAGCTTCACATTTTTTATACATTTCGCATAAAAAAGGGAAACTTAGGGTTGTGATTTGATTTTTTTATTTATGTATCTTTGATGTTAGTTTTTTTTAAATTCCTATTTTTCAGAGATTGTCAAGCATGATAAGGTAAGGCTAAAGTTAGAAAAAGTCACGTCAAAATATCTTTTTGGACGTTTTTTCAACTTTAAAAAAAATCATTACTTTATAAGAAATTTAGCGACTTTGCCAAACGAAATTTAAATAACTCATGCCATAGCTCAAAAGATGGCATTTTTGTCATCTTAAACATATCCATAAATAAGATTTATTTATTAATTTTTAACATGCACAATCCTACATTGCCGAAAGCAAAAAAAAATTATGTATCAGAAATTCCATTTTGAATAATTTGCCATCCTCACTGAGGTACACGGAGAAAAAAGAGTTCCCAAAATCGTTCATGAAAATGGGAACCACGAACAAATTGTTCAAATACCATGGTACGATTTTGAAAAACGTACCATGGCATTTGAACACTTTGTTCGTGGTTCCCATTGTCATGAACGCTTGTTCACGATTTTGGGAATTTTTTTTTCTCCGTGTAAGGCTATAGAACTGCTCTTAAAAAGATTAGTTTTCTCAGCACTAGCTGAACGGATTTTGCTCAAATTTTGGAATTCGATTCAGTTTAGGGTCCCATACGTACCTATTGAATTTTATGAAGTTTCAATAACTAGTTCAAAAGTTATGTTTAAAAATGTGTTTTTTCATTTATCCGGATATCACTTAAATGTAAGTGAACTATGTTCGGATCCATCGTCCGACCTATCGTTGGTTAGGTTATCGAAAGACTTTTCCAACGAGTTCAAAACATTGAAGATCTGGCAACCCTTTTTGAGTAATGACCACGTGAGTGATATTTGAGCACTTTTTTGTTCCGGATAAAAAAAAAAAATGAAATTTGTGTCCAAACCCATCATATTACCCATTGTTAGTAGAGAATGAGGAAGGCTCAAACCACATAGCTACGCTTCGCTTTTATATGGACGACAAATTATGCAAAACAACTTCTTTGGTTATAGAAAAAAGTGCACACAAAGTTAAATTCGAATTAAAAAAAAAAACAAAAACTTAATCGTTATCTGATGTCTCAAAACTCAGCATTGCAAAACCTTTCTGCAATTTTTCTTAGCCAAGTCGATTTCAACTTTTTTATTAGAATAAAAACTCATCTGTTTGCAAAGTAGGCTCTGCTTGTGAAAGTCAAATTATTTTTCCAGCCGTCTCAACCCCACCCAAAAATGCAATCATTTGCAGATGACACATTTCTCCGCGCAAACACAAGGTACATCAAACAGCAAGGTGCACTCCCATTTTCAGTTGTTCTTATGCAATTTCAAATGCTGGTGGAGGGGTAGAGCGAAAAAGAAAACCGTTGCTGCAGCTGACTTCAATGCAAGTCATGCTGCACAAGTTTTCAGCGGGGAGGGGTTGGTTGTGCATTATGTCTCTGACTGGAGGTTTTCAGAAGGTGAATAAAGGGGTTGAACAAAAAAAAAGAGCTGTGGAAAACCGACTTGAGAAGTGCATTATTTTAACCTGTCAGCGCCAGATTAAGGTGGGGCAGGGTTTTTTTAATCTTTTTATTTCCAAGGGCTGAAAGTGCATCCAATGTCGCACAGCACGGGGGATTTTCCAGTTAAAAAGTGCAATTTTCTCGGAGAAAAGTCTCCGTGAATAGAGTGCCTCTTCTAATACCACTTTTCTAAGTTCTTGAGTTATTACTGACCAAGTGCCTTTGTGGTGTTCATGAAGTGCTCTTCCCCAAGCAGAAATTGCCATCTTTCTTGGTCAGGAAGCTGAAACATGGAGAAAAAAATATCGAAAGATTTCCCGACCAAATGGCGGGAAATTTATTACCTTTATCGCACGGTCGCGGCCACATACGTTCCGTGACAGCACGTGCGATCGGGCGACACACGTGTGCGGTCGACGAGTTTTTGCCTCCAGGACAGAGCTACAGTTTGGTTTTGTATGGTGGTCACATCGCAAGGATGCCTCACATGATAAACGCCTCCGATTCCTCCAACTCGGAAAGGTGTCCTGTCCACCCACGTGATTTGCCAGTTTATAAGAAGGGGCATGGTCACATAAGGTGGAGAAATGATGGATGGTAGCTGGGAGGAAACCTTTGATTGTGTAGGATAGACAAGTGTGCTAAATTTGAGAAGTTAGAAAGTTATATCTAAATATCGACTTGAAGCTATCATAATAATGATCATTATTTTGCACATATTTTTCTAAAACAACTTCTTTAAATTTCCATTTCTATCCACAAATGCAACGATTTGTTCCGATTCAAACTGCTCTACAAATATCTCAATCTCTAAAACAACAGACTTCCACAGCAAAACTTCCGTCACATGTGACCTCTTGACTGCCGCCTCTTGGCTCTCACCTCTTTATTATTCTATTATCACCACCTCTTCACCGGAATTGACGATAATCCTGATTCGAGGCACGTCCCGATTTTCCCTCATCCACACACACAGTTGGGAGAAGGCACCTTATTTTTCACTCAAATCATCGCCGAATAAAACACTTCTCAACTGTACGAGTAGCATGTGTGGGCCCTTTGGCAAAGAACAATCCCTTTCGAGGTATTGTGGAAAAGTGTCGGAACTTTCACCTTTTTTCCTGAGGAGGGGAGTGTGGAAATTCCCTCCCACACCTGCCCGCATTCTCCACACGAAACAAAGTGTTTATAAATTATGAATTCAAAAATTATTTCCTACCATCTGTGATTTTTGTATTCTTCTTTCTCTGCTTCCTTTTGGTCCTTTTTTCCAGGAACATTCTGCTCAGGAAAAACCCGGAAGTCCTTGCAAAAGGACCAGGATATGGAGCCGTTTTGTGGTTCAAAAACAAGAGAGGTGGGAATGGGGTTGAGCCATGTTTTGCACCTTGTTTTATTTTATGGTTTGCTGATATTGTGTTTTTGTTACCGACAATGCCAGCGACGACGAATGGCACCGGCTGGGAGTCGGTTCTCGTTTATCAAAATCCGGAACATCCTACTCAGCACAAGATGCGACCCAACCTTGGTATCTGTTATCTGAGGTAGACAATGCTCAGGGGTTTCCAACTCTTTGAACTATCTTAACATTTTATTTTCTCAAAACCAAAACCAAAACCAAAACCAAAACCAAAACCAAAACCAAAACCAAATGTCATTTTTTTTGATTTTTTTTATGTTTCAGGGGATCAAAAGAGACATCATTCAAGCTATCATTTTTTTTAATGAATAATGGTTTGAAAAGTACGATTATCAATTAGTCTTCGAATCAATTAAAAAAATAGTCAAATTTTAAGCCTTCTAAAAGACAACTTGAATAGAAAACAATACCAAAATCAAAACCAAAACCAAAACCAAAACCAAAACCAAAACCAAAACCAAAACCAAAACCAAAACCAAAACCAAAACCAAAACCAAAATCAAACCAAAAACCAAAACCAAAGATTGAAGGTTTTGATGATTTTGAAGATTTTAAGGATTTTGAAGATTTTGAAGATTTTGAAGATTTTGAAGGTTTTGATGATTTTGAAGATTTTAAAGATTTTGAAGATTTTGAAGATTTTGAAGATTTTGAAGATTTTGAAGATTTTGAAGATTTTGAAGATTTTGAAGATTTTGAAGATTTTGAAGATTTTGAAGATTTTGAAGATTTTGAAGATTTTGAAGATTTTGAAGATTTTGAAGATTTTGAAGATTTTGAAGATTTTTAAGATTTTTAAGATTTTTGAGATTTTTAAGGTTTTTAAGATTTTTAAGATTTTTAAGATTTTTAAGATTTTTAAGATTTTTAAGATTTTTAAGATTTTTAAGATTTTTAAGATTTTTAAGATTTTTAAGATTTTGAAGATTTTGAAGATTTTGAAGATTTTGAAGATTTTGAAGATTTTGAAGATTTTGAAGATTTTGAAGATTTTGAAGATTTTGAAGATATTGAAGATTTTGAAGATTTTGAAAATTTTGAAGATTTTGAAGATTTTGAAAATTTTGAAGATTTTGAAGATTTTGAAGATTTTGAAGATTTTGACGATTTTTAAGATTTTTAAGATTTTGAAGATTTTGAAGATTTTGAAGATTTAAAAGATTTTGAAGATTTTGAAGATTTTGAAGATTTTAAAGATTTTGAAGATTTTAAAGATTTTGAAGATTTTGAAGATTTTGAATATTTTGAATATTTTGAAGATTTTGAAGATTTTGAAGATTTTGAAGATTTTGAAGATTTTGAAGATTTTGAAGATTTTGAAGATTTTGAAGATTTTGAAGATTTTGAAGATTTTGAAGATTTTGAAGATTTTGAAGATTTTGAAGATTTTGAAGATTTTGAAGATTTTGCAGATTTTAAAAATTTGAAGAATTGTGATGTTTTCAGTCTCTTCTGAATTAAAATTGTGACAATAAACTGCCTAAAAAAACTCAGTTTATACATTCCTATGGTAGAACCTCTGACTCAAAACAATCCTCCTCCAACCTGGACCTTCCCAGGGACGGACGCCCCACCCCGACCGAAATCCTCCGTAATCATAAATAAAAGGTAGCGCCCAACACAGTCGTACCGTTCCCCGGCGTGTGTTTGCGCTTTGAATTTAAATGCTGCTCCAAACTCCCCCCAATTCCCATCCCACCTAGAGCCGTGTGGCCTACCTTGGTGAGTCGGTGGCCTGCTACGCTAGTGATAACTTCATTTCTTTTGTGTTTCACCAACTCTCGAAGAGTGGTTTGTTTATCCCTTACGGCGCGCGCAAGCAAATTGCAGGGGTGGGATCGACGACGCAAAGGACCTTTTCGGCAGATATCGCACCAAATGAACTTCTTTTGTCCGTCGTCCAGCGGGGGTTGACTCTTGCTCCGTGACGTTTGGAGACCTGGCCGCCGGAATTGCGGTCCGCAATCCGCAAAACACCGTTTCGACCTGTGTGCAGGGGTGGGCTTTCGAGATTTTCGAGATTAATTATTCGGGGGTGGGAACAAGTGGACTTATTATAAATATACTGGAAGTACTGTTTTGTTCTGTTTGTGCAAAATTGTTCTGGGAAAAGAATAAATTTCGAATCCAAGTTTTACAATTGGAAGCAACCCTGAGCAATTAAGCTCACGTTGAGAAGGAGACAACCCTGTCCAGCTAGCGTTGGGACAAAAATAATTACGTTGGGATTTCCTGAGCAATTAAAATCAGAGAATCACTTATTGGGATGATTTACCGGGCCCGGCTCTCGGAACGACACACAGGTATAATCCCCAGCGGTCACCGTAGTCGACTTGCATCATCACGGTCCCCTGAACAATTTGTGACAATTTGTGGGGCCAGCACGGGCAGGCGGGATGAGCTCTGCTGTCAATAGCACAGCCCTGCACAAATGTGTCACATGGGCCGGCCGGACAATAGAGGTGCGCGCGATGCTTCAACTGTAATTAAAACGGATCCCTCAACTTGCTGCTGGCCCCTCTAACAACCAAAGTGACAGGTGAGTTTTTAGACAAGATTTATGGCCGAGACGTCAGACGGACGCGTCCGTTGCAGTAGGCGGTGAGAGTTGACTGCCAAAATGTGCGTAAAGTACGGAACGTGACCACCAGAGGGTGCGCTCTCGTGTGACGGTAGATTTATCGGAATCAAAAAGGCAGAAGGAGCCCGGTCTGTTGCCGGTGAATGATACGCATCACGTGCAGTGACAGGGATTACCTTGAAACGAGTGCTCTTTTTTATTTTATTTTTTTTGTACATTCTGTCTGATGGACATTTTGGCTGCTCTTATTTGGCAGCAGTGACTTGGTTTGACGGAAATCCCACAATTCACAAGAAAAACTGAAAGAATATCAGGAAAATAATTGTGTTATCTGGCAACCCTGTTTGTACTTATATTATGTTAATAGTTCAACGAAATATTACACTTTTTGAGCAAAATTGATATTGAAAATAATGTAATTCGTTTGACACAGAAGCATTATTTTTTAGAAGAAAATTTTATTTTAGCAACTCTTCTGATTTTCATTCGTCTTTAATTTAAAATAAGTTTTTTTTTATATTCAGCGAAGGGTTGCGCTTGACCACACTAGTTTGATCGAGTTTGTATGTTCAGCAAATGTGTAGGTTTATTGATTATGTTCTAATAAAGAATCCATTATAATTTTTGTATTTTTGTATTTTTTAAAATAAAGTTTTTAAAAATCAGGCTTCGTCATGCACACTGAATCAGTTTAACGAGTCTTCACCAAAATTTTGAGCCGATTTGGTCAAGACAATGAAGAGATATCGTGGCACCCGTTTTTTGAAACTGCTAACTTGAAATTGCTATATCTCGGCAATAATTTTACCGAATATCTTAAAAAAAATTTTGAAAGTAGGTGAAAATGCACATTTTAATTCCATGAAAAAAGGATTAAAAAATGTTGATGAGTGTGCTCATAGTAACCTCTGACTTTTTTGCCGATATGCATGTATTTAACCCCTTAATGTATTTTTGCATTTTTTGGTTTTTTTGTGAGCACATCAAGATTTACGAGTGAACGCTTGAGGGGAGCTTGTCTTATCAACTCTGCTAAGAAAACTTGGGTTTACGTTACTTATCAAGTACCAAAAAGATGATACTCCCCGACGGGGAATCGAACCCCGGTCTCCCGCGTGACAGGCGGGGATACTGACCTCTATACTATCGAGGATGTGTTAAAATAGAAATAAAATCTTACCGCGAAGAATTGCCTCTTTGCAATAAAATCGTTTCTAGAGACTGTTACTAAGTGTAGACTAAGCTGTGATTAAGGCATGAAAAGATGAAATTTCCCCGGTTTAATTTTAACACATCCTCGATAGTATAGAGGTCAGTATCCCCGCCTGTCACGCGGGAGACCGGGGTTCGATTCCCCGTCGGGGAGTAGCATCTTTTTGGTGTTTTTTTAATTTTGAATCCATTTCTGTAATCGAAAAAAATAAATATGCTTCAATATTCGAGTAAAGTGTGTTGTTTAATCTTTAAGATATCAATTGAAAGGCTCTCAAAATCCAGTTTGCACCTCTCGTTCCTACTAAATACTTCAAGAACATGTTCATTATCGCAATCGCAGGCTTCGTTTAACCGGAATCAACAAGCCGAAACGGAGAAGGTATGTTGTTTACCATCAAATACACGCACGCTCGTAGTCTTACACTCTCGAGTGAAACTGCCTTCTTGTTAATCGATGTTTGTATTTAACTTTCCTTCCTCCTCCCCCAAACTGAGTGTAAATCGTTTACTAATCCATTATCCTCACCGGTGTGTGTTTAGTTAAACGCCAGGGAAGAAGATTCTGAGGCCGACCGACCACACCACAGTGAGGTAGACATTTCAGGCCCATCACGGGGAAATCCCTACAGTCATCTGTCAGGAGACTGCCAATATTTGCACTTCCGACTCCCGGGCAGCCGGGGACTTTCACCTAACCTAACCCACCGCAAGTCACTGTACAGGGCTGAGAATTTAACTAGTTTGCTCGGAAATTCGAGGTGGGGTTGCCAGTTAAACTGATTTTAGTTTTACAATTTATTAACAGTTTAAGTGACACCTTCAACATTTTTTTTTAATTTGAAACTACTCAGTTTGTAAATACTGGCAACCCTGCCCTGTTACTACTCTGACAGCCCACAAAATGTTCTCCGCTGTAAGGAACATGGCACGGCGTTCCGCCCTTTTGCAACCTGGGCGTCCCTTTTTCCATCGCAGGAAAGCAGCAATCCCGATAGTCGACAATGCCCACACATACACAATCTCACACAGGAACCTGAATTTGATATGATGGATTACAGTATCGATTAGGGTTGATTGCTTTCCAAATGGCAATGTAAACATGATACTCCCACACAGAAACTCCTGCTCACACCGTGTGCGAACGTAACAACGTAACACATACACGCACACGCACAAGGGGAGATGCTGTGACAGCAAAGTTGGGGAATGTGGGGAGAGAATCTGGTATGGGGTAGGTTACCATATTATCTTAAAATTAATACAAAGTTTTAAGGGGGAATGAAGCAGTTTTTGTGAAATTTTAATAATTTTTTTTATTGTAAAAGCTTTTGACAAATGCAATCTTAAAACTTAATAATTCTTGGAATAACAATATTTATTTACACGCTGGAGCTACATTTGAAAAGGGTGGATAAGCATTCAAATATTTAGGAATTCTCAGGAATAAATAGCCACTTTCTAAATTACTTGTATTTCGAATTTATCTTTTTACACAAAAATCAGACTGCGCAAATTAACCTTTCTTGAAAAATCTTTTTTTTATCATTTAGATGCCAAAAATGCCATGTTTTAAACTATGACATTAGTCGGTCGAAATCCATTTAGCAGTGTTGCCATTCTTTTAATAAAATTAAGCTTTTGAAATACCTAGAAAAAAAATCGACAAAATTATTTTTATTATATTTTTAGATGTAAAATCAAACTTGCAATCAACACAAAACCGAGTTATATCCCTCTGAAAGATCGAAAAAAAATCCTTTAATTTTGCTTCAAAGATTTTGAAGATTGGACCAATAGTTGCTGAGATACGGCGAGATGTTAACAAAAAATCATGATGTTTAATATCTCTAGAGCTTTTTAATAGATTCCATAAACAAAATTATATGCATTTGCTTTTTGAATGTTTTTTAAATCACCTTAAGTCGAGAGAGAGGTCGATTTTAGTATAATTCTTATTTATTATTTGTTTTTAAAATTTAATTTCATCATTTTGAGTAAAATTTTATTTATATTTAATTTAATTTACCTACTCTTCAAAATGATTCACATCAATGCGGACCAATATGGCGAAGACACCAAATCGATCGGAAAAATTCCTTTAAAAGATACAGTTTTTCGAATATGATCCTAGGACATAAAATGCCTACTTTGAGCCAAATCTAAAAGTACATATAGATCAATTTCCGGAATTGAGAGAGAATTGCTCATATACTAAAGACAACTTTAATATTATGTTCTGATAAATGAAACAACACTTCAAAAATAATTTATGTGGAAACACGGAGAAAAAAGAGTTCCAAACATCGTGAACAAGCGTTCATGAAAATAGGAACCACGAACAAAGTGTTCAAATTTAATGGTTCGTTTTTCAAAATCGTACCATGAGATTTGAACACTTTGTTCAAGGTTCCCATATTCATGAACGCTTGTTCACGATTTTGGGAACTCTTTTTCTCCGTGGACTAGCCTTACAAGAATAATTGATTAAACACATAATTTGACAGCTTAAAAATGACCAATTTACCCTATTAAAAACTAGGAAGAACCCCAAAATCACCTCCGCTTTCCCATCAGGTTGTGCCAATATCCTAACCTTGTTCTCGATAAACATCGGCCTCGGCACCACACAGCAATTAGGAAACCGGATCCTTCGACGATGCGTCAGCCTGGCAGGAATGTCAGGAAAGAGACACCGGGGGAGGCCCGGAATGTCGAATCCTTTATCTCATGCTCCATATCGGGCCAGGAACAAAAACAACGCACACACACGAGGTGAGATTCGAGGTTTTAGGGGGAAAATTTTCCCGGAGTAATGTTATCCTTACACACATCTGTGTGTGTGGATGCTGTTGTTTTTGGGGTCGACAAGGATTGGATGAAGTTAAGGTGGTGGGGGAATGCCAGGAGCAGAAGGATCTACAACATACAACATCACCGGAAACCTCTGCTGACTCCTAAACCAATCAATCATTCTTTACCGTCGTGGGGTTACTCCCCATGAGCCCGAGATCGATCAGGATAAAGGATTTTTACGTGTAGGGTTGGATTATTGACACAGAAAAAAATTACGTCTTTAAGACAGATAAAAAAAACACTCGCGGTAATTAGCTGTCCGTCAACCCTTGCAATGAGCGCACTTCACGCGCAAGCTGACTTAAATTTGCAAATTTTTGGTTAGGAAACCTTTTGAATGTCCACAATCCCCTACCAAAATCCCGATTGACTATCAAAAACCTCTCGATGAGAACACGTGTACCGGTCCGAGCCTCAATCAAGCTTGATAAGAACAACCCACTTCTTGCTTCCCAGATAAATCAACTACATAGCTTTGAGAGAGTGCAGGAGAACTCCAGTTCGAGCCGAAACCAATTAAGATCTAATTATGTTTACTCATCAATGTGAGCCATACGCTCGAACTTTCCGCAAAGAGGGACTAGTACAAGGTACTAAACACCTTCCCTGCTCGCGTGGAGCAGTAGAAGGATGTTTGGTGTTTTTGATACAGGGAAAGAATAATAATTGCTTCTCCCCATCCATCTATCGTTAGTTGTCGACGGTTGAGTTGCTAAGTGCTTCATCAATATTCCCCAAGAGGTTGTAATTTCTGCACATGATTTGGTGGTGGGATTCAGGGGGTTGAATACAATTTTGCTTAGAGTTTTAGCACTTAAAAAAATCCGCTTAATGAATACTGTGAACATGAAAATAAATTGATACCAAGAAGCTCATTTTACCCCCTTCTCCCAAGTCAAATTACACCAGCTTTTATCCCCGAAACCAGTTGCCTCAAGAGCCACGGGCTATTAATGCGATTTGCTGTACATCAGTGTCGACCTCCGCCGTGTGTATGAAGGTTTATGAGGATATGCTATAAATCTAATAATTTCCAAGCTCCACGTGCAAACGTGCCTACCCGTGAGTCTGATTGAATATTATTGGAAAAGTTTTGCTCATTTCCGGGCCTGTTTGTTCGAGGGCGCGTGGCGCTGCCAATGGCTTGGAACTGTGGCGCGGGGTTGGAGAAAGGGGGTGGCAACAGGTAGTGATTTGGGTTTTAGTTCTTGGCTATGTATGATAATTTTTGTACGATATGTTTTTAAATCTATGTTAAAAAAAATCAGACGAAACAATTTTACGAATTTGAAAGATATTCAGATGAGTTTTGAAGTATACAATCATCTGAAATTCTCCAAGAAAGGAGTTGAATTATTTATTAGGATTAGTTTTAATATAACGTAACACAAACAACGTTTTTTTTGGAAATCGCTCCCACGCAATAATTTTTCAATATAATTTAAAATTGGTTCAATGGCCCCTTAGGTAAAATATAAATGAAACAAATAGCATTGAAATCAAAATAATTCCAGCTAGATGGTGGAGGTTCCAACACATCTTCCAAAACATGAAAATAGTGTTCAGTTTTGGCTGCCGATACGAAAAACCAAACGGCTTTTGTCTACTCAACAACTTTGTAAAACATTGTTACACTCAAAAAAATAACCCTGCAAAGTTAGAAAAAACACGAAATTTTAAAACAAAAAAAAAATGTTTAATTTCCCTCAAACGACATCCCTAGTAACATTTTTAAACTTACTGGTTTTATCATGGTTCTGGAAACCTTCATACGGACTATATGGGCTTTTATGGCCTACTTAAAACCTAAAATGTTGCTAATGTTCCAAAAATTGTCACTGTTGAGTAACGCAAAATGGCAGAATTTTTAAAACTTTTAAACTGTTTTTTTTTTTCGATTAAAAAACGCTTTTTCGGAATTCAGAGTACGCCGTTTGTTTTTTTTTAAATTTTAATCCAAAAGGACACTTTAAAACTGTTGCCAAATTTTGAATCTTGGGACCTGTACAAATGGAGACATAAAACTTAAAAAATATATTTTTAGAAATTCAGTGATATTTTGCTAACTTTCATAGTATTTTGTAATAGATTTTGTTTCAAAATTAAAATAAAATGTCTCGAATAACCCAAAATAACTATATTCGTTTCAAATAGACTGCGGCTCATTTCGCCTTGATGGTTTAGTGAATTTTCACGCCCAACAAAATCTTGGATCTTAAAAAAAGTCAAATATAAAATTGTGAGGCTTATGTTATACATTCAGAAAGTCCTTTTTTCTTTATATAATGTTTCAACAATCTATACATTTTCATCACCAATTTTTAACATTTATAAAAAAATGCATTTTCATGTCACATACATACAACATTGTTTTGTTCTGAACATTACATTATCTATCAAATAGATAAAGATCATAGATAATTTTTTGCAGCCTTCAGCCATGATTTAGGCAATTTTGGTGTTTTGTTAAAAAATTGAGCATTTTAAAAACCTTAAAAATCTTTAAAAAGAAGAAAATGCACACTAATTTTTCTAATGGATAGATACCTATTTAGTAAATTATGAAAGTTTGAGTACTTTAAAAAAAAACGGTATTTTGTAAAAATTAGAGTATGCTAGTTAACAAACGTTAACAAAAAGTGACAAAGCATGGAAAAAGCGTTTCGTGAAATGCCCGTATCGTAAATTATTAAAATTTGAGTATTATAAAAACATACTTTATTAGTCAATACCGGCGCCCTCCCAAGAAGCCTGCAGTTCAACAAAAGGGCGGAATGTTAGTCCGATAGTTGAAGTTGCAGACTCATCAAGCACATAGTTTTTCGCTATATACTTGTTGATACCGTTGAATCCACAGCATCTCCTTCAAGCATCACGTGATTAATTTTTTTTTGGGTTAGTGGGATAAGGTATTGGCTTTTCGATGCCTCCCCCGTCGGCGAGCCTTCCGAGCAACGGTGCTATGGAAAGGTCTTTCTGGTTAGCACACACAATCACTCACACACAGTTATTTTGCTCCACTATTAACTCGACGATCTAAATTGTCAGTGCGTCTTTCGATCATTATGTAGAAATGCTTTTTCATCGCAAATAAATAAAACCTCGAAAAATTTAAACACAATCCACCCGACGCCGTGCCTTCCGATCAACGATGATATAGGAAGGGCTTTAAAAATCACAAAAGAAATCACTTTTCACTCCGAATATTTTTTACGACCACGCGCTCCCTTTGTCAATTATGCACTGATGACGCTGCATTTTCAGAGGGCAATCTTTTCCTCGCCGCACACAATACACGACAAAAATGCGAAACAAAAGGCACACACAAAAAAACCACTTTTCACTCCGAATCCTAATGATGCCATTATTTAATTATAATGACCACTCACCCAAGCACACAAACAGCGACACAAAAGAAATGAAAACGAGCATGCAAAAACAAGTCAGCGCGTCCCCGTGGTCAGCGCACTAATCACGGTATTCTGTGATTTTTTTTAGTAAAAACAAAATCAAACTCTATTAAAAATGAAAAAACATACAAAAATTCGCTTCATTTGATACGTATATTGCAATTTATGAAAATATAAGTATATTCCAAAAATACGATTTTTTTTTATTTTTTTGTATTTTACAAAAAAAACTGTTATAAAAGTAAAAAAGCATGCAAAATTTTGCTTCGTTTGATACCAATATTAAAAATAATAATTTTTTTTAGTATTTTTGAAAAAATTAATAAAAAAAATATGTATTTTACATAACAAACTCGCATAAAGGTGAAAAAGCACTTCGCTTGATACTCATATTGCAAATAATGATAATTTTATTTTGTTAAAAAAATTACTATATGGGTTTCTCCGCCAACTCACACAGCAATTGCCCCGATCCCTCTTCGATTTGCGTGAAACTTTGTTCTAAGGGGTAACTTTTGTCCCTGATCACGAATCCGAGGTCCGTTTTTTGATATCTCGTGACGGAGGGGCGGTTCGACCCCTTCCTTTTTTAACATGCGAAAAAAGAGGTGTTTTTCAATAATTTGCAGCCTGAAACGGTTATGAGACAGAAATTTGGTGTAAAAAGGACTTTTATTTAAAATTAGACGCTTGATTTGATGGCGTACTCAGAATTCCGAAAAAACGTATTTTTCATCGTAAAAAAACACTAAAAAAGTTTTAAAAATTCTCCCATTTACCGTTACTCGACTGTAAAAAAATTTGGAACATGTCATTTTATGGGAAATTTAATGTACTTTTCGAATCTACATTAACCCAGAAGGGTCATTTTTTCATCTAGAACAAAATTTTTCATTTAAAAATTTCGTGTTTTTTCTAACTTTGCAGGGTTTTTTTAGAGTGTAACAATGTTCTACAAAGTTTTAGAGCAGACAATTACAAAAAAATGATATATAGACATAAGGGGTTTGCTTACAAACATCACGAGTTATCGCGATTTTACGAAAAAAAAGTTTTGAAAAAGTTGGTCGTCATCGATCATGGCCGTTCATGGTTACCCGCGACAGACACGGACTACGAAACAAAGAGAAACGCAAAATAGTAGTTTATGCAACAAGTTGCAAAAAGAGCATTTTTTCAGCACGAGCCGTACATTTATCCAACGAGGTTCACCGAGTTGGATAAATACGAAGAGTGCTGAAAAAATCAAGTTTTGCTACGAGTTCCATACAACATTTTTTGCAATTCCGAAAAACACCCATTGAGTGAAATTTTATGTAAAATTTTCATGTATTTTGTCAATAAATCGTTTGAATCAAAAAAATGTTGAAAAGTGTTACTTTTCGAAACAAGTGCTGAAAAGTTCAACTTTTCAGCACCCATTTCAGTGCTGAAAAGTAAAACTTTTCAGCATTTATTTTGAACAGTGTTGCTATTCGATTTTGTTATTTTTGGTACAGAAAAGTAGGCTATTTCGTCGTTCCAGAATGACAGGAAAAGTAAGTAGTTTCTCGACGGAATTGCAAAAAGTTACTTTTACAAAACTTTTTTTTTTAAATCGCGATAACTCGTGATGTTTTAAGCAAACCCCTTATGTCTATACATCATTTTTTTTGTAATTGTTTGCTCTACATTTTTGTAGAACATTGTTACACTCTAAAAAATAACCCTGCAAAGTTAGAAAAAACACGAAATTTTAAAATGAAAAATTTTGTTCTCAATGAAAAAATGACCCATCTGGGTCAATGTAGATTCGAAAAGCACATTAAATTTCCCATAAAATGACATGTTCCAAATTTTTTTACAGTCAAGTAACGGAAAATGGGAGAATTTTTAAAAAAATTTTAGTGTTTTTTTCGATGAAAAATACGTTTTTTCGGAATTCTGAGTACGCCATCAAATCGGGCGTCTTATTTTACATAAAAGTCCCTTTGACACCAAACTTCTATCTCATCACCGTTTCAGGCTGCAAATTATTGAAAAACACCTCTTTTTTCGCATGTTCAAAAATGGAAGGGGTCGTACCGCCCCTCTGTTACGAGATATCTAAAAACGGACCTCGGATTCGTGATCAGGGACAAAAGTTACCCCTTAAAACAAAGTTTCACGCAAATCATAGAGGGGTTAGGGCCACTTTTCCCGATTTCGTGTGAGTTGATAGAGAATTACCCATATATCTTGCGAAATTTTTGAGTTGTTCTACTTTGAAACTATCTACATTATCAAAAAAAAAAAAAACATATACTTAGTAAGGTTGAATTTAGTAAATTTTAGAAAGACGTAAACTTCATGGATAAAACACTGCCAACCAGAGAAAATCACAGCTACAATTGAATAGGGACATTAGTTTTCAAGGTGCAACGTGGAAAATCATTACTGAACATTACTGATGATTAAAAGCAAAATAATTTTGTTGAAACTGAAATGTTTGCCGTCCAATGCAAACCCCAGCAAATAAACAGTCGATTTTTTTCACTGTATGGGGTAGTCCAAAAACTACGTATTTTACAGGTAGATAACAATTCGTTAATTATTACAGTATGTTTTCGGTTGGTTTGATGATAAGTAATTTTCCAATAATTTGGAAACCATTCGACTAAATGATTTATGCATGCCCCCTAAGCCACGTTATCAGTCTCTTTGTTTCTATTTCTGGTGCACCACTTCAAAAGTTCGGCTTTGTTATCGTTACCAAGGCAGCCTAATCGGCAGTTGATTCGATACAACTGACCGGTGGTCAAGCTGTAAAGCAAAAGCGAAAACAGTATTCTTTTCGCTCCTCTCACACGACTCGAGCGCAGCCGTGATCGTCTAGTGGTTAGGACCCTACGTTGTGGCCGTAGTAACCCAGGTTCGAATCCTGGTCACGGCAGTGATGCGCAATCTCACTGTCACGGAGCTCGAGGAACTTTTTTTTTATGATTTGAACGAACACTCTCTTTACCACAAATAACGACAGTTTCCACTTGTTGCCGACCGGGTAAATGCTTTCCTTGGAGGGTTTTCCCACAATAAAAGTGCACCCAGAGAAAGAACAAAAACCTCATAAGTAATCGACAGACCGGAGCGAATCGTGAGAACAAGAATTATGGCCTGGCGGTGAGCGCCCTCATATCAAGAGTCAACCTCTTTGGAGGAAAAGTGCCATATTTCAAGCTCCTTTAGCCTTAAGGTCTGCGCAAACCAATTGGTGGGAAAAACGATCCCGAAAATACTTTTTCCCTCCCGCAGCTGCCTGGTGCCAGTGAAGAAAATGAAGGTGTTTGCAGTCGTCGTGGAAAAGTTTTATAGTTATGGAGCGGCCACAAGGAGACGCACTTGGAAAGAGTTGCCTGGCTGGAGGTGGCTTTAAATTCGATTAGTTTTGTCGTTTGCAGCTCACCCTTCTGTTGGCTTTGAGCTGAGAAAGGGTTTAACGATTATTTATGGCCGGAGTTATGGAAGTTAAGTTTTCTAGTTGGGAAATTGAGAAGATTATGAAGATGGAAGATGTGTGTTTGTGGTTTGCTGGGGTCAATAACTTGGGCATGGTTTTGAATTTCTATATTTTTATGTGGGTTTGTAAAATGCATATTTTTATTCGTTACATCTTCATTAGGGGAAATATACCCTTTCTAATCAAACACCTATATTTGTCAGGCACCGGCAATGGACTTCCCCTTAAACGAAGTCAGAAAAGCATTTGAAGACACCACCTCGGACCAGAATCAAAAACTCGCTGAATCATTCTGCCGTATCCAGGAAATTACGTCATCCCACCGGGATGACATAATTAAAACAATTGCCTCAGCAGAAAAATGCCCCTCGGACATAATTCTAGCAGTCCACGATGAAGTGAGGGCCCTCACTTCATCCATCAATAAACTGCAAGACAATGAAATTGAAGTCCGGCAAAAATCACTTGCAGAAGAATTAAACGAACAAACAGTACTGAAATCGAATCTGGCTGGCGACTTATCGGCAGCAAAAAAATCTGGAAGCCAGACTGGACCGACTTCGACGCCAGACAGCGGACTCGCCGTCTTCAGGAAAAGGAAGCTGAAAAAGCACGTCGCCGCAACCGAAAACATCGTCAACAAATGCAGCACCAGCAACAACAACAATCACAACAACATCATCAGCAACGCCGGCAACAGCAACACCAGCAGCAACAACATTCACATCAACATCTTCGTCGGCAACAGCACCAGACCAACTGCAACTCTGACGCAGGCCGAAACCCAAGTACGCCACATTTTAACTTAAAGGACAATCAACTCGACCAGGACAATGCAAGTAGCAGCAACTTTTCCACTCATTCGTCAACCAAATTGTCCGACAAGGAACTTCTAGACCAGGCAAGGGTCGAATTTTCTGGCCAACCTCCAACTACATCGAATTCAAACTTTATCAACTTCCGAAAAGGGGAAACCATCAACCCCTACCGGAAGGAAAAAACGCCAATCGTCCCACCTCTGAATGCCACTACGCCGCAGCCAGCAGAAACGTCATCACAAACTCCTGAAGTAACAGACAGTATGTTCTGTCTGGACCCAATGAAGCCGCCCATAGTACGCCTAACTGAACAGTCTGCAGTCGGCGATGGCCGTTTCCTGCTGGCCAGACTCCGCGAAATTAAAGTCTATGACAATCTCAGACTATACTTGGCGTATCTGAAGGACCAAAACCGGACGTCTGCATAGACGGAATAACAGTAACCAGCATGCATGTCTTTTTTGCATCCAATGGCCTGCCTTCTGAACCTGAACATCTTATGAACATCTTCATGGAATACAACTCAACCATTGGAATTTCACCTAAGCAAACCCTCACCGACCTGGAAACCTACAGGAAATATGTAACAAACAAAAGACTTCAATACCTGCAGCACTCGCGCGAAACCGCCAACAAATTCTACCTGCCGACTACATCGTCGAATTTTTACAAGCATTGACGCCTTCTAACACGGAAGAAGAAATGACACCCTCGCAAGGGGCAGTAAGTACTATTAATAATTTAAGTATGTCTCCAAACATTTCTTCAACGGAACAACAGAATGCGAATGAAATTCTAATTTATTGTCAGAATTTCAATCGCATGAAAAGCCCAGGCAAAATGAAGGAAATTTCTTTAAACATTCTCTCACATTCTTTCGACATTATTCTTGAACTGAAACTAACTGGGACGAAAGCGTCCACCCTGAAGAAATTTTTGGAAACAATTATTTTGTATTCCTAGGCAATAGAAATTTAAATCTAAGTCAGAAAAAGTCAGGAGGCGGCGTCCTCTTAGCCATAAATGCCAGACTTAATCCAAAAGAAATTGTAACTGAAAACATTTTCAATTTGAACAAGTCTGGGCCAAAGCCACTATTGCAGGCCAAGTACACATTTTTGCATCAGTATACTTTCCGCCGGACCATGCAAATAAACAGTCGTATGAACTATTCTTTAAAACAGTAGAAATCATAACATCAAAATGGAACCGGAAGTAAAACTTCACATTTATGGCGACTTTAATCAAAGCAAAGTCGAATTTATATCTGACCAAGAAAATGAAGCAATTCTTCTCCCAGTCATTGGGGAAAATGAAACATTGCATTTTCTCTTTGACAATATTGCAAATTATGGACTTTTCCAAATCAATCATGTAAAAACCAAAGAAATTCATTTTTAGACCTTTTATTCACTAACTGTATTGAAGACTTTCATGTACAAGAATCTGTAACCCCCCTTTGGAAGAATGAAGTCTTCCATACAGCAATTGAATATTCTATTTATGTCCATAAAAACACTTTGCCCATTGACTGGGAATATGAAGAAGTCCTGGAATACAATAAAACAAACTTTGTAGAAGCCAAACGTAAACTACTTGCAATTGACTGGCAAAATTTATTTAATAATGAAGGAAATGTCGACGAATTAGTAGGAAAATTCTATACGGAAATTAACACTATAACATCTGAAACCGTACCTACTAGAAGAAGACGACGTAATAACACAGGCAATAAATACCCAGTGTGGTTCACTCCACAACTAAGAAATTTAAAAATAGAAAAAAAAGCCTACAAACTATACAGAAACAATACAAATGACACAAATCTTCTGAATTATCTGAATATTTCCGACCAATTTTTTCGGCACTCAATTCTGCCAACGAAGAATATAATAGTAAAGTCGAATCTGAAGTCAAATCATGCCCGAAAAATTTCTTTAATTACGTAAAATCCAAATCCAAAAGTAGTAACTTCCCATCGCAAATGCAACTGGACGAAAATGTAGGCAGTAACTCAAAAGAAATTTGCAATCTTTTTTCAAAATTTTTCAAAGAAGTATACACCTCATTTTCCGAAGAAGACCGCGACCGCGACTATTTTTCATATATACCAGAATTTCCAAATGACGTCTCAGTCAATTCTTTGTCAGAAACGGAAGTACGCCAGGCATTGAAGGACTTAGACTCATCAAAAGGACCAGGACCCGACGGAATAGCACCTGCATTCCTAAAGAACCTTGCAGAAGAATTGACATTTCCACTGCATTATCTCTTCAACATGTCAATAAATACTGGAAAATTCCCACAAACATGGAAAAGTCTTTTTGGTGCCTATTTTCAAATCAGGCCCAAAATCAGACATACGTAATTATCGCGGAATTGCCCTTTGTCTTGCATTCCAAAACTTTTCGAATCTATTATAAATGAAAAAATCTTTCAGCAAGTAAAAACCGCATCACATGTAAACAGAACGGCTTTTTAAAGGCCGCTCTACTAGCACCAACCTTTAGAATTTGTAAATTTTACACTGAATGCAATGCATAATCGCAATTTCGTAGAAGCAATTTACACAGACTTTAGTAAGGCATTTGACAGAATCGACATACCATTATTAATCTTCAAACTGCAGAAAATTGGAATTCAACCGAATCTTTTGGAATGGCTTAAGTCATATTTGACTAAGCGCGAACAAATTGTTCGCTTCCAAAATGTACTATCGGAATCAATTCACGTCACCTCTGGGGTTCCGCAAGGATCCCATCTAGGACCTCTTCTTTTCATCTTGTATGTAAACGACATTTCCTTCATTCTTAAAAAAATTAACGTACTTGTATATGCAGACGACATGAAATTGTATATGGAAATAGGAAATGCCAATGACAGTCATGTATTCCAAAACGAAATTAATCTTTTCTACACATGGTGTAGTAAAAGCCTACTCCAATTGAATGTAAAGAAATGTAATTCCATTGCCTTCAGCAGAAAACATGAAACACCAAACATAACAGTATTATTAGGAAACCAACCAGTAGAAAAATGCAAAGTAGTACGTGATCTAGGTGTCATCCTAGACTCACAACTAACTTTTGTAGAACACTATAACACAATAATAAACAAGGCAAAAGTACATTAGGCTTTATAAAGCGCTTTGCATTCAACTTCCAGGACCCGTATACTATTAAATTACTCTATATAACGTATGTCAGGCCACTCTTGGAATACTGTAGTATCGTCTGGAATCCATACTATGCCGTACACCAAGCACGTATTGAATCTGTCCAAAAACAATTCTTACTGTACGCACTACGTAAACTTAACTGGACTGCATTTCCTCTCCCATCGTATGAAGCACGCTGCATGCTCATAAACATACAATCATTACAAGAACGTCGTAAATTTGCCATGCTCTCTTTCATCAACGACATTATTTCTCAACGCATACAGTCAGCAGCATTATTTTCAGAAATACGCAATAGTATTCATGAACCAAGCCGTACTCTTAGACATTCACCACTTTTTAGAATAACTGCATACACGACAAATTATTTAAAAAATTCGCCATTAAATCAAATGATGCGCTTTTATAATGAAAATTCACAGTACATACATTTCGACATGTCTAAACCGGAACTACGAAAAAATCTATACAATAGAAATAATATCTAGTATGTAAGAAAATTGTAAGTAGTCTACATAAGCTTGTCATATGAAGAGTTTGATGCTCGATTAAAGCTTCGAAACAAAATATTAAGGCTAGGGGTGCTCAACCTTTCGGCCGGATGAAATGTTTGATAATAGTTGAAAAAGTAAACAATCTTTTCTCATGAATGTAGCAAATATAATTCATATACTTCGATTTTACGAAAAAAAATGCATATGGGTAATTCTCTACCAACTCACACGAAATCGGAAAAAATTACCCTGACCCCTCTTCGATTTGCGTAAAACTTTGCTCTGAGGGGTAATTTTGGTCCCTGATCACGAATCCGAGGTCCATTTTTCGATATTTCGTGACGGTGGGGCGGTACGACCCCTTTCATTTTCTGGTTTTTTTACTAAGACACGTTTTTCAGTGATTTGTAGCTCGCAACCGTGAAGAGATAGAAATTTAGTGTCAAAGGGATTTTTGTGTAAAATTAGACGCCCAATTTGATGGCGTACTCAAAATTCCGAAAAAACGTATTTTGCATCAAAAAAATTAAAAAAATAGTATTAAAATCGCTGCCATTTCCCGTTACTCAACTGTCAAAAATCGTGAGACATGTCATTTTATGAGAAATTTAATGTACTTTTCGAATCTCAAATAACCCAGAATGGTCATTTTTTCATTTAGAATAAAAATTTTCATTTTAAAATTAAATGTTTTTTCTAACTTCGCAGGGTTACTTTTTGGAGTGTAACAATGTTCTACAAAATTGTAGAGCTTAGAAAAAACACGTAATTTTAAAATGATAAATTTTGTTCGAAATGAAAAAATGACCCTTCTGGTTTATTTCAGATTCGAAAAGTACATTAAATTTTCCATAAAATGACATGTCTCACGATTTTGAGTAACAGGAAATGGCAGCGATTTTAAAACTATTTTTTAACTTTTTTTGATGAAAAATATTTTTTTTCAGAATTTTGAGCACGTCATCAAATCGGGCGTCTAATTTTACATAAAAGTCCTTTTGACACCAAATTTCTATCTCTTCACGGTTGCGAGCTACAAATCACTGAAAAAAGTGTCTTAGTAAAAAACCAGAAAAATGAAAAGGGTCGTACCGCCCCACCGTCACGAAATATCGAAAAATGGACCTTGTATTCGTGATCAGGGACCAAAATTACCCCTTAGAGTAAAGTTTTACGCAAATCGAAGAGGGGTCGGTGCAACTGCTGTGTGAGTTGGCGGAGAATAACCCATATATAACTTTCAATAAAAAAAAACAATGAGGCATTATGAAATTTAATAAAGTAAAAGTGGGATTGGAAAAAAACATTGTTTGCGCACTTTTATTCAAATATTTTATAAAATATTTTAAAATAATTTAAAGTATAAACAAATATAATAACACAAAAATAATTTTTGCTTAGTTTTTAATTCGTTATTCTTCGGATTTTGAAATTTATAAAAAAAATATATTGTTTGTTGCTTATCAAATTTTGGACCCATTTTGGGATTTATTTAATGCCAAAAACATTGCCGCATTCTTTATGATTACTTTGTTTTTCAACCTTTTTTTAAAACAAAACTAACCTAATCCACCTATGTGGTTGATGCCTTCCTCACTTTTTACCAAAAATGGGTAATATGAGTGGTTTGGACACACATTTCAGGTTTTTTTAGTTCCAGAAAAAAACACAGGTATAACTTATGTGGTAATAACTCGAAACAGGGTTGCCAGATCTTCAATTTTTTGGACACGTTGGAAAGGCCTTTCAATTGCCTAACCAACGATGGGTCGGATGATGGATCAGGACATAGTTTACATACATTTAGGCGAGATCCGACTTCAAAAAAGTACATAAATATCACTTAAGTGGTCATAACTCGAGGCAGGGTTGCCAGATCTTCAATAATTTTGACTCATTGGAAAGGTCTTTCAATGGCCTAACCAACGATTGGTCGAATGATGGATCCGGACATAGTTTACATACATTTAAGTGAGATCCGGCTTCAAAAAATACATAAATATCACTTAAGTGGTCATAACTCGAGACAGGGTTGCCAGATCTTCAATGTTTTGGACTCATTAGAAAGGCCTTTTAATGACCTAACCAATGATGGGTTGGATGATGGATCCGGACATAGTTTACATACATTTAAGTGAGATCTTGCTTCAAAAAAGTACATAAATATCACTTAAGTGGTCATAACTCGAGAAAGGGTTGCCAGATCTTCAATAATTTTGACTCATTGGAAAGGCCTTTCAATGACCTAACCAACGATGGGTCGGATGATGGATTCGGACATAGTTTACATACATTTAAGTGAGATACTGCTTCAAAAAAGTACATAAATATAACTTAAGTGGTCATAACTCGAGACAGGATTGCCAGATCTTCAATAATTTTGACTTATTGGAAAGGTCTTTCAATGACCTAACCAACGATTGGTCGAATGATGGATCCGGACATAGTTTACATACATTTAAGTGAGATCCGGCTTCAAAAAAGTACATAAATATCACTTAAGTGGTCATAACTCGAGACAGGGTTGCCAGATCTTCAATGTTTTGTACTCATTGGAAAGGCTTTGCAATGACCTAACCATCGATGGATCGGATGATGGATTCGGACATAGTTTACATACATTTAAGTGAGATACTGCTTCAAAAAAGTACATAAATATAACTTAAGTGGTCATAACTCGAGACAGGGTTGCCAGATCTTCAATAATTTTGACTCATTGGAAAGGCCTTTCAATTACCTAACCAACGATGGGTCGGATGATGGATCCGGACATCGTTTACATGCACATAATTGAGATCCGGATATTTGTGAAAACACATTTTTATACATAACTTTTGAACTACTTATCGAAACTTCAAACAATTCAATAGCGATGTATGGGACCCTAAACCAAGTCGAATGCAACTGGTTCGATCAAAATCGGTTCAGCCAGTGCTGAGAAAACTCAGTGAGAATTTTGGTCACATACATACATACACACACACATACACACACACATACACACACACAGACATTTGTTCAGTTTTCGATTCTGAGTCGATATGTATACATGAAGGTGGGTCTAGGAGCTTTTAATAAAAAGTTCATTTTCAGAGCAGGATTATAGCCTTACCTCAGTGAGGACGGCAAAACATTATCACTGAAAAGATGCCCTGAAAAAAATGTGTTTTGCATACTTTACTCACTTAATTCAAAAGTTAATTTTAATCAAGTTCCTTAAAAAAACTTCAATTTTTAGTAAATATTGTTAAATTAAATAAAATTAAAATTTGTTATCTATCCGTACATTTTAAGATAAAAATTCATGTTTTGTTTCACATATTTTACATTTGTATTTAATTTGTGGTATGTTTTCTTGTGCCAGTTTTTAGTTCACTAATTGATTCTAAAATCAACATAGAAATGATACAAGATAAGATTAAAGCATACAGAATGATTGAATTTAAAACAAAAACAATTTAAAAATTACACAAGCAATAACAAGCATACAACATAAACGAAAAAATTTGCAATATTTTAGCTAAAGCAAAAACTAAAACTTTATGTTCCAAGTAAAATTTGATCACAAGTCTAATTTTGTTTAAATTAAACACTGAATTTATTTATTCAATATTTCATGAACAGCCATGAGGGTCAGTCATAGAACTTTTTTTAAAAAGCCTTCACGGGCCGGATCCGGCCCGCGGACCTGACGTTGGGCAAGCCTAATTTAGTCTATAAACTTACCAGCAACAGCACCGCCGCAGGTAGTATGCAAATTTATGCCATTTACTGGCCAAAAAATCAAATTTAATGCACTTTTGATTATAATTTCTGTTTTGCGAGACCATTTCTCATCATTTGGTGGCACACACATCCACACGCAAGATCAGAGGTTAACTGCTTAACGAAAGTTGCCATCAATATCTTTTCACTTGCGCTAACGATTTCAAAGCGCTTAAGATATACAATTGCTTCCAAATACTGGTAACATGTTATTTTACACATTAGTTAGTCACTCACTTGAAAAATAATCTCGAAACATGTAAATAATTAGCAAGCGCTATCAAAAAAACAAACGCGCCAAGTCGTTTGACGTTTCAATTTTGAATATATATTTCAATCGAAGGCTGAAGAAAACCAAACGAGGAGCGAAGGCAAATAAAGAACAAAGGGTTTCCACCAACACCACCAGCAGCGCCTGTTGGAGTGAGCCAGTGATGCCAGGAAATTTTCTCTATAAATGCTATTTTTCGTGAGTTTTCACTTAAAATTTCACTTAATTTTTTTTTAAATTAAGAATAACATTTTAAAAGAGCCATACATTGAATATTACGCTCATTTAAAATGCTAGTCTTGATTTAAAAAATTTCAACATATTTTTTTCGAAAAGATCGGAAAATTTTACGAATGTTTTATGTATTAACATTGAAAATCGAACCATTAGTTGCTGAGATATCGTCATTAGAAAAAGGTGGGTTGTTTTGGTGAGATTTAGAAAACTTCAATTTTCGTGTTTCTTTTTCTTAAAGCGGCTCTATCTCAGCAACCCGAGGTCCAATCTTCAATGTCTCTTAGACAATTTTATAGCACATTTTCTGAACTTTTCAAAAAAAATATTCTCAGAAATGGTCACTCATGGTCACTATTTTTAAAAATTGTAAAACTGCAAATATTTCGCTAAAATCAAACATTCGGTGGCTATATCTTGAAAACGATGCCCTTTATCAAAAAATCTGTAAAGTACTTTTCAATTGCAAATACAATTTGGCATTAAAAATAATGTCAAACTTGTTTTTGCATAAAACTTCGATTTTTTTCCAAAAATCACTATTTTTTCAAAAATTCATAACTCGGCGGCAATTTTTTTGACCATGGTTCACTATGGCTCAAAAGTTGCGGATTTTTGTTCCCTAAAACATATAAAAAAACTCGAAAATAAAAAAAAAGTTTTTTGGGAAATTGAGTTTTAGTGAAAAAAAAGTTGATTAAAAAATCTGCAAATTTTTTCCGTGTACCTATTTTTTCTCAAAAGTCCTCAACAATACCTACAACTTTGCCGAGGCACCAAATTGATCATAAAATTCACTCAAAAGTTTCAGCTGTTTGAATATTTACATACCATTTTTGTATGGACAGCAGCCAGGATGAACCAATCACACAAAATAGCTTATTTGGTCATAGGGAAGGCCCCACAAAGTTTGAGCCAAATCAAAAAATACATATAAAATCCATTTCCATTTTTGGTAGAGAATTGCTCACCTGGTTTTAGCACATTTCAAGGAACACTCTAGATTATCTAGCATCATTCAAACACGACCGCTTATTAGGCTTAAAATGGGAACATTTCCCCTATTTTGACATTTTGGATGATTGCAAAATAGCTGGACAGGTGTAAAATGCAATTCTGATTTTTTTAATCCGAATGTTGCCATTGCCTGCAATTTAAATTTTTATATTTATTTTGCCCCCCTTGACTTCGGTCAGAGTCGAAGGATATAAACTTCAATAACTATTTCCACCAGCTAAATCGAAAAGCTTTTGTTAATTTGACTTGGTTAACCGCGGTGGATTTTCTTGAAATAATTCGAACTGTCAAAAATCCACCAAAGCATCTACCGGTGGATACTTTTCTACCACAGATTTTTGTGCGATCAATGTGGTAGATGCTTTGGTGGATTTTTGACAGTTCGAATTATTTCAAGAAAATCCACCGCGGTTAACCAAATCAAATTAACAAAAGCCCTCAACTCTCCAAATCACCGCCTATGACACGCGACTCCCACAAAACCTCCAATTATTGCCTTCATTCCGCGCTTGAAATCCCACCAAAGTTTAATTACCTTTCTCCGGAAGAGGACATAATCCAGCCCATTGAATGTTTCCACACTGCCAGCTAATATTGGGCTTTTCACAAAACTTTTCCCTCACAATGCCACACCACTAATAGAAAAGGGCCAAGAAAGGGGGAGATCATAAATCCGCCAAGTGCTGTTGCTCAGTTGTTCCAAGGGATGTTGTCCTTTCCAAAAGCACCAAGAAAGGTGACAGTGTCCCCGGGCGCAGATAATCCCGGCGAGTGGAAAACTTTGAAACAATGCTGCCCTGGCCAGTAGAGTCCTTCCAGGTCGTCCTTTTTGCGCCGCCAAATAATTGGATCCTCACGGTTTGATGGAATTGAATTGCGGCAAGTCTTGCGCTACGGGGGGATTCCAGCTGGTTCTCAATTTCCGACCCGGGGACCGCGCGCAAATTTACCGTAATCCTGTGGAAATTGATCACTTCCGCGTCGCCAGCCAAGCGGAGGGCCGTCGTCCCGAAGACTCGCGCCGTGGCGATGAAACCATTGTAATTCGATACGCCGCGCGTGTAATTGAATTAAATTAAACGAAATTGCTTCAATTTGTTTTCTTATCATCAACAGTCGAACTGGCTGGGTTGGTTGGTTGGTTGCGAGCGGTACCAGAAGCTGAAGATGACAGGGGAACCAGTAAGTGTGGGGAAGGGATTCTTCTACCTTATGCTCTCTGGCTCTTGGTGGGTACTTCGTTTTGGTTCTTGGCGAAAAATAATAAAATAAAAAAGTGTGCAAATGATTAACTCTGTAAATTGAAACACACGCGAGTGCTCAACTTCTTGGCAAGAAGTGCGTTCCGCACTGGAGGTTGGAGGCGTACTACAGGGACGGAGGTTCTCAAAATGGCAAAACAACTGAAGTCGATTTAATTGTGTACCAAAAGAACTTTTAAACTGTGAAAAAAATAAAACACAGCAACACTTTACAGCACCCATTAAAGTGCTGAAAAGTAGAACTTTTCAGCCTTTTTACGAAAATTATAACTTTTCGAAACTTTTATTTATGGTGATGAAAAGTAGGCCGTTTCGTCATTCGAGAATGACCGGAAAAGTAAATAGTTTTACAATAGTGTTGCAAAAAAATATCAATTTTCAGTTTCTTATCCGAAACTCTTTTTTATTTCTTTGTTTAGGGACAACATCATTGCATAAAATTAGTATTTTCCAAATGTTATTAAATTCGGTGGTCTTCGGTAAGTTTGAAAAATGTAAAAGAACCACTGCTCTTGGAAATACTCCAACACCAAATACACAGTACTCCTCGACAACAAAAAAGTGTAAAACGAAACAAGTGCTTCGCTCTCGTGGCATTAAGGGGTGCCTCATCTCAGGACCCCTCCCCGGTAGCCCCATTCACTAGTCAACAAAACCTCCAGGTTGCCCCCCCCCCCCACTTTCAACAAGCAGGCTTTTCTTTTCGGGAAAAATCCTCCAACTGTGAAGACGGTGTCGGTTTAACCTTCACCAAACGAACCGTGAAGCGATATGGAAAATTAGAACTGAGCAAAGAGTCCTTTCTACCTTCTTTTTCTCCGTATTGGAGGAAAAAGTGTGGGATTTGGTTAAGCATCCCCCTCTCCACACGCATCTTGGCAATCAAAACATCTTCTCCTTAAGAACGAAAAGCATGGTGAGACGAAGGTGCTCTCGGCACAGTTAATTCTTTTTGTTTTATTTGCCATTAAGTAGCTGCTACTAGCACTACGGACTACGGTCTTGTTACACGTTGATTTGCATCCACCCACAATTCGTCCTGCCTGCCTGCCTTCTGCTGGTTGAGGCTGGTACGTGACTTGAATGTTTTTCCTTTTTTTTCTTGGTGAAACGTAGGGAAAATAACCTCCGTAAAAAGAAGTACCCTGGATTTGGAAGGTATTTACAATTTGAGTTGAGTCGTGAAGAGAAGATTCATTGCCGTGCTGATTTTTTTTGCCTTCTTCTGCTGGTGAGTGTGGATTTGGTATGGGGGGAAATGTAACAATGTTATTAGCAGGTTGAGTTATTTGAATTCTCGTTTGTTTCAATTAAAATCATCTTAAGATTATGGTAAATTTGGATTAAGAACTAGTGAGATTTATTGACTCTTAATTTTACGTTAATTTAAATCACCTAGCGCTATCAATTTTTAATTTAATGAAATTATTTAATATTTTTTCTACCCTACTTATTTTTTTTAATTTGATCATTTTTATTACTATTGTATATTAATTTATGTTTATAAAGAAAACAGTAATCTGGCTGTTTAAAAAAAGTATTCTGTTATACTCATGTGTTATTGTTATTGTCATTTTCTGATTTTGTACAAAAAACCAGATTTAATCACACCTGGAGTGAAATAGAGCCTTTCTTACAA